>NW_024754704.1:1820108-1829335 GCF_018991925.1 Homarus americanus
GGGGGTTGTAGGGGGTGAGTGTAGACAGTGTGGTAAAGTGTTTTGTTGTAGTGAGTCAAGAAATACATCCTGTGTACCAAGAGTAAACCCTGTGTTGTTATCTCTCAATGCCACTGTGTCACCTGTACTGCTCATGACTACTACAACACTAGCACAGAGACAACACCAGAGCCATGAGTTACCTGTGGCAGGGGATGAAAACCGTCAAGTTAACTCCTCCACCTTCAACCCCTCCCGAGAAACTGAACCTCCTCCTCCTGAAGAATTACTTTATTAGTTATCGTGTAGAGGGGATAACGAAGATCGTCTGCCGGCAGGATGGTAGCCATATGATTACCTTCGGTGAATGGGACAGACTGGACAACTGAAGATGGCTTTGTACCTCAAAGAAACGACATACATCAACCATGTGCTACTGTACTTAAGGTGACCCATGAACTCTGTGACAACGCAGTGTGGGGGGTCATCTCCCACCCCGAAATTGAACAACTGGAGCTCGAAGAACTACAAGAAATCATCGGCGAATGCGTAGCTCAGAGGAAGCTGTCAGGACACGACGGGAAAGCCACCTCCGCTGTGGTCGGTTTCCTCAGGACACTTCCCAAAGAGGCTTTACTGGGATGGGACACATTTCCAGTAAAACCATACTTACCAAGACCAACGAGGTGCTACCACTACCAGCACTACGGCCACGCAACCAAGAAATGGCGGGGTCGAGAGGTGTGCGCCACGACCCTTCACCAGCAGACCTCGTATGAAGCAACACAGAAGTGTGCAGTCCTCGGCGGCCCCCGACCGTGAGTGTCCTAAGTGGAGGGGGGAGTGTAGGAGAGCCAAGCTGAGATACGAGAAAAAACTGAGCTATAAGGAGGCCATCCTTAAAGTTGAGAAACAAGAAAAGAAGAACAAATGAAACAAGAGAACAAAGAAATAGAGAACACAAGAAATAAAGAAGAGAAGAAATAAGAGAACAAAGAAATGAATAACACAAGAAACAAGAGAACAAAGAAATAAAGAATAGAAACACGAAGACGAAAAAAACAAGGAAGTAAAAGAAAGAGAAGAACAAGAACAACATTTTTTTTAGTAACAAGAACAAATGTGGACCGTCCAGAAGAACAAAAGGAAGAGAACGAGAACTTGATAATAACAAGACTACGGCCGTAATGACCTATGATGTTGACGGCCGGCAAAACATAGACACCAACCAACCAACCAACCTACTACTACTACTACTACTACTACTTTTTTTTTTATTAATTGGTCTCCAGCCTCCCCCAATAGCCACACCTTCGTCGCCATTTTATTACCTTAATATTAAATATCCTAATACATAAGTAGCTATCCTATCTGTGTTGAGTTAGTTGAGCCGCAGATCTAGTCGATATCTGCAGCAGTTGTCGGAATTGGGGCAGAAGCTCTCGTTCCCCTAGGGCAGAGCAAAGCCGACCGAAGGAGAGAAAGACTACTACTACTACTACTACTACTTACTATTATTGCTATTTACTATTTACTGCTACTAGAACTATTACTACTACTTACTAGTTGCCGCTTACTATTACTACTACTACTATACTTAACCACCTGAAGTATGATGACTTAACCTTCTGAGTACAATGTCATCATACTTCAAGGGGGAGAATAAATTCATCATATTCAGTGTGGTATAAATGTACAGTAGGTTGAGTCTTGTACGGGTGGTCACAAGTGGTGCACCTTGACGGCTTACCTGGGTATTATATATCATTTAGCCATTAATTGTTGCTAACGTGAAGAAATTACTGAGTGTAGTTTGTCTGGTGCCTGTTATCTCTCTCTCTCTCTCTCTCTCTCTCTCTCTCTCTCTCTCTCTCTCTCAGGTTAAAAATTACCACTAATGCAATTTCTCAGTTGCAAAAATCCAATCATGTCAGAGAATTTAATTTCTTCTTCAATTTCATGTTTCTGAAAAAAAATAAAATAAAATCTGAAACATAATCTGTCAAAAAATAGGTGAGTTCTGTAGCCTTGAGGTAGAGCAAAATGAAGCCATGCGCATCATTCTAGGTTGCCCAAAATCAACCAGAATTGTAAACATGAGGAAAGAACTCGGACTGCCCTCCCTATCTGAGAGGATAGTTCTACTTAACACCATGTTTTGTGTCAAAGTTTTGATGAACAATGGTCCCCAAACTACAGCTCAAACTGAGTTGATGTTCTATCTAAGTAATCCCGACTATTTCGCCAACCTTCCACAAAAGACTCTTTGGGGCGTGGCTTCATAAAAGTGCTGCAGATCTCTTGAAGCTGAATGTCCCAATCACCCCAGACTTTCCCATTAATGCCATTCCTCCTTGGCTGGATATATCAGTTCCCATTAATTACACTCCTGTTGGTAGTAAGCAAATGTTAAACACCGATGTGGTGAGATGTGTCACACTAGAAACTATTAACAGACACATAGAGAGTATTAAATCAAGTGAATGTTATGCTTTTACTGATGGTTCTGTGCGGACTAACACAGGTAGAACAGGCTGTGCTATTGTAATATATAAAGAAAAAGAGATGATAGTGTCAAACAAACAAAGGCTGAACAACTGGGCCAGCACAACACAAACTGAACTAACTGGAATCTACTTCGCTACAGACTACCTTAAAGAAAATGGAGGTGGGGTGATATTCTGTGACTCTCAAGGTGCATTGAAATCAATGAACAGCCCGTCAGGCTCTATGTCTAAAGTTGTATGTGATATTAAAAGGAATGTGATAACTGCCAATGAGAACAACTTTCGTATCGAATTTGTGTGGATTCCGTCCCATGTTGGAATTAGGTATCATGACCGTGCTGATAGACTGGCCAATGAGGCATGTAAGAAAGAAAATGTTGACCGTGACCTTGGCCTGTCCAATGCTGTACTTAAAAACATTCAAGTCAGAATCATGAACTCTGATCTAGAAGAACTGAGAAATGCAGAGAGACCTGACAGTTGTAGCATTAGTAAATATGACAAAATTTTGTAACAAGAGGTACCGGTATGGCCAGCATAAGGACAGAACTAGACAATGTGATGTAGTCGTGGCCAGAATTAGGCTAGGATACAGACACATCTGGCAAGTTAGTAACGCTGTACCCATACCGGAGCACTCAGCATGTAAACTTTGTGATAAACCTTTAAAGCATACAATTGAACACTATATTATTGAATGTGACACTGTTAAAGACTTCAGGCCACCTGACTTATTGTATCATGAACTTTGTAATTACTACATTGAATCGGGGGTGCTTGAGGACATTCTTGCTGTTTATCCCAAATTTGCTGCTAGCCCACACTGATTAGTCTTCAATTAGAACATGACGTCCAATGTATATGAACCACTGTCCTGCATGACAGTGAACAGTGACATTACCCACATGAATCTGACCTCTTTATATATAGCTGTTAATGAATATGATGTATTTCTTTGTGTACGAACCTCTGTCCTGCATGACAGTGAACAGTGACATTACCCACATGAATCTGACCTCTTTATATATAGCTGTTAATGAATATGATGTATTTCTTTGTGTCTCTGTCCTGCATGGCAGTGAGAAGTCATACCACCCTCAGTGTCAAGACCTGAATGAATTACTCACAATAGGCAAACTGTACTACAAGCTTTGTTAATAAATTTGTTACACTAAAACTAAATCTGTTTAACTATTTTAGTGTATGTTGTCTACACTTTGACCACCGTCACGGGTAGACAGGAAGTCGGATAAGTTCATGGCGGTGTTTCCTGTCCCAAGCTTTAAACTAAACCCGTCAGTGGGAGACGAAAACTTTTATTTAAAATAGTTTCATGTCAGCTGGAGAGGAGGAGGAGGAGGGGGGGGGGTGTGGGCGTCAGTGCATGAGGTTAGGGAACGAGGTTGAAAGTTTGTTTGTGTGTGTGTGTGTGTGTGTGTGTGTGTGTGCGTGTGTGTGTGTGTGCGTGTGTGTGTGTGTGTTAAATCTCGACATTTACCACAGTGTCTCTCTCACACACACACACACACTATCAACAGGTGGTCCCTCACAAATAAATAAAAGTCGTTTATTATCCATCCAGCACAAACGATGTAAAATATGTATAAAGTGAAGGTGTTATATCGTGACCTGCTGCTGCCGACCTTTGACACACACACCATGTACAGTATGAGGTTAAGTTAGGTTAGGGTATTAGTTGTAATGGTCAGTATCCTCGCCTCTCAAGCGAGCGTCGGTCCCCGGGCAGAGTGAAACTATGGGCAAGTTTCTTTACGCCATTTGCCTCTGTCTACCCAGCAGTAATTGGGGACCTGGATATTAATCGATTTGCGTATCGTGTTCCGGGGTAATGGTTCGCCAGTGCAATTGGCGAGTTGTCCGGTCTTCTCGGACTATTCCTTGACACTGGGTCATGCAGCTCGTTAACTTAGGGTGTGGTTGTTGTGTTGGTGACAGCTTCTACACCTTCAACAAATTCACTTCTAGGTGGCCCTTGGGGCGGCCATCTTCGTTAAACGAGGGGCAAACATTATTATTATTTATTATTACGAGTAGAAGTATTAGTGATAGTAGTTGTTATAAATAATGGTGGTCGTAATGGTAGTAGTAATAGTAATTGTATGTAATAAAGGGGTTAAGTCGTCGTACTAATGGGGTTAAGTCGTCGTACTAATGGGGTTAAGTTGTCGTACTAAAGGGGTTAATTCGTCGTACTAAAGGGGTTAAGTCGTGGTACTAAAGGGGTTAATCAGTGGTTCCCGTTGATGTAATAAATATTATAGTTAAAAATTCAATTGCCTACGTACTTTGACAATAAAACTATGTGAAAGTATTAAAAAAAATAACTTTTCCCCGTAAGCTATGTAAAAGTTTACGGGGAAGTTTCATGTCTTCCCCCAGGCAAGATTTGAGGGAAAGATCAAAAGTTCCTCTCTCTCTCTCTCTCTCTCTCTCTCTCTCTCTCTCTCTCTCTCTCTCTCTCTCTCTCTCGTGTCACCCCTGGCGGTTCAGATATCAGGCGTCTTGTGGTGATGTTTTCACTGGGGTGAGGGTGTGAGGTGAGAGCAGCATCTGATTGGGTCGAATCGCCGCCGTTCGCAAAGTTTGGTGTTTTTGCGTGGTTTTTACCCATAAATTTAATGCATGGTGATATAGTGTTAAGATGTGGTACTCATATGGTGGCCAGTTATAGCCTAGACAAGTACTCGGAGATCATAATGTAATGTATGGTGTGATGGCAGAGTCGGGGTACAGATGTCATCCACTAATGTCACTTGGCGATTAATTTATTATTTTTTTCGCAATATAACTTTTTAAAAGATCACTATGATACGATATACTGCCTGGACTCGTACTATTTTTAGCTTATTTAATTTGTAAAGGACTCAAGGTGTAGGATGTACTCTGTGAACTCTGGATGTATTGAGTACTAGTTTAAGGAAGGTGTGAGGTCTCCCTACAGTTGGCCTTTGTCTTCACGATCAATGGAATCCATCACCTCTCGTGGCCAGCTGGATAACCTCCTGTCAACCTAACTTAACCACCTTGGCCCACCACCTGCTGAGCCACCCGACCCTACTGGCCCACAACCTGCTGACACCCCCTACAGTCCTACACTACCTTACTATCATGCACCACTACACTATCCCATACCCACTACACTACCCATACACCACTACATACCCCTATACCCACACTACACACACTACACTATACACACCCATGCACCCACTACACTACCCCATACACCCTACTACCCCATACACCCACTACACCATCCCATACACCACTACCTACCCATGCACCCACTACACTACCCCATACACTACTACACTACATACACCCACTGAACTACATACCCACTACACTACCCCATACACACTACTACCACCCTACCTTTCCCTACACTACCCCATACACACACACTATCCCATCACCACTACACTATCCCATACCACTACTACACCCCATACCCACTACATATCCCACCACTACTACCCCATACCTACCCATACCCTACACTACCCCATACACCCATTACACTACCCCTTACACCACTACACTATACTACACTACCCATGCACCCACTACACTACCCATGCACCAATACACTATCCCATACACCTACACCCATACACTACACTACCCCATGCCTATATCCTCTATACATACACACTACACTACCCCATACACCACACACCCATGCACCACTATATCCCATACCACTACACTATACCCACTACACTACCCATACACCCACTACACATACTACATATCCCATACACCACTACACTATCCCATACACCACTACACTACCCATACACCACTACACTACCCCATACCACTACTATCCCATACACCACTACACTATCCCCTACACCCACTACACTACCCATACACCACTACCATACTTACTACCCATTACATACACCCACTACACTACCCATACCCACTACTCTACCCCATACAACCACTATATCATAAACTACACTACCCCATACACCCTACTACCCCATACACCACTACTACCCACACACTATCCCATACACCAATACCTTCCCCATACCATACCCATACACCACTACATGCCTACACTACCCATGCACCACTACACTACCCCATACACCTACCACATACACCCACTACACTACCCCATACACCACTACACATAAGAACATAAGAAAATAAGGAGTCTGCAATAGGCCGGTGGCCTGTGCAAGTGTGCATGCAGCTCCTGTCGAGAGTTACTACCACTCTCTATCATCCATGAATCTATCTAGCCTCCTTTTGAAACTTTCCAGAGTTCCCGCACTTACTACAAAGTTGCTAGCTTTTCACTCGTCCACCACCCTATTGTGAACCAGTCCTTCCTATCTCCCTCCTAAACCTAAACTTATCAACTGAAATCCGTTACTCCGAGTCCTATCCTGCTCGGATATTATAAAACTTTATCTATATCCCTTTATTGATTCCTTTCACCCTTAAATACTTCTATCATATCTCCCCGCACTCTTCGTCTTTCTAGGGAATGGAAGTTAAGTTTCTCTAACCTATCCCGATATGGAAGGTTTCTAAGTCCCGGAATCATTTTCGTCATTCTTCGCTGCACCGACTCTAGTGAATTGATATCCATTCTATAATAAGGGCACCAGATCTGAACCGCATAATCGGTGCGGCCTGACTAGCCAGAATATAGTTGCAATAAGACCTCTGCACTCTTATTCTTACACTTCTAGATATAAACCAATACTCTGTTTGCCTTATTTCGAACATTAACGCACTGTTTGCTAGGCCGTAGGTCCGGGCTTACAAGTACCCTAGGTCTCTTTCACGATCGACTTCTCTAGGTTGATGTTGTTAAGGTGTATACTACTTGGTATTGTTTTTCCAATATTAAGTACGCTGCACTTGCTGGTGTTGAATTTCATTTGCCATTTTCAGACCACCTGCAGTTTATTTAGATCTCCTGTAATGCATTTGCATCCTGCCTGAATTAATCTGCCGCCCTATTTTGGTGTCATCCGCAAACTTGCTTATGTATAGAAGGTTTAAAATTTATTTTTATAGTTACATACATACATTCTATAATATACATATTGTTAATACCCCAATCACTTACCTCTGAAAGTCTTCTGTAAAGTGTCGGTTTTCCATTTTTGGGAAACACATAATTTTCACTAGATACCTTAACAGGTTCCCGTTCTTCCAAATACCAATTGTCGTAGTGTCAATGTGGCCAGTTGGCTGGATCCCATAGATCTTCATCAGCCTGCACGTTAGCGGAGGTACAACTGTCCATTTAAAAGCTCTAGTATTTTTTTCAGTACTCTCCTCTTCCTCAGCATGACAGCCCTATCACCATCACAGTGCCCAGGTCCTTTTTGCACTAGTTTCTGGTGTTTTTGAAAGCAAACATTTTCTTATGAACCTTTAATTAACATTTCGATTTCTTTCATCTTACTTTTTTTCTGCCTTTCCTCTGCACCCGAGATGTATTTTTTGTACCTGTCTCTATCCCTGCTGGCCATGCTATAATAGGGGCTATGCGATAGTAAAATAATGTATATCAACATTTTGATAAAACACAAATCACCGACAACTGAAGAGTGAGGTTGGACAACACTGACAGGTGACCGCTGCCAACGTCCTCACTCCTCTTCAACAGAGGCATAGTAAGAATGACAATATTGTCAGTCTGGCTTAATCTTCCTTTGACCTCATGTGCTGGTCACCAATCCTTCAGGTGGTCTCCTGAATCTGGGTGATAAGGTGAGATCAAGCTAACGCGGTCACTAATTCTGGTGTTGGGTGAGGTAAGGGCATAGGGCCCAGGGGCGGGTCGCACTGGTTGCCCATACCTGGGGACGGCCCTGGTGAGGGGCAATATGATCAAGGTGTATAAATGAAGTCATGGTTAAACAAAGGTGATGTGACAAAGTAGCAAACTATCCAACCAGGGCGAACTCGTGGCAATTGTTTTATATTAGACAAATTTAGATTTAGGCGCGAAATAGGTAAACATTGGTTTGGAAATAAAAAAGTGGATGGAGTGGAACAAGCTACCGAACACCATCATTAACTAAATACTCTGGATAACTTCAAATATAGGTTGGACGGATATATAAGCGATAGGGGCTGGGTATAAACGGAACTGCCCAGTATGGGCCAATAGACCCGTTGCAGTTTTCCATTCTTATGTTCTTCCTCCTCCTTTTCTACACACACTCCCATTTCCCCTCTTCTCATTAACCCTTTCGCCTGACATCTCTGCCCCTCCTCTCCCTTCTCCCTCTCTCAACCCCTCGCCTCGCTCTACTCCTCCTCCCCTCCTCTCCCCAGCCTCCCTCTGCTTCTCCCTTGCGATATGATTACCTCATCACCCCACAAATTACACGAGAAATGTGCGACAGTGATCCTCCACGGCCTTAACTCCAGCCACAGCCTCCCTTCATCACCTTCCTGCAGTACAGTATACTTCACCCCGTTACTGCATCTTCTTATACACGACAGACCTCTTATGGCACTGTACACCACGTCAGTACAGTACTTTCCTAACCGTGTTCACTGACCTCTCACCTGTTCGTCATTACTTCTCTCCACGTCAACAGTCACTCTCCTGGGCTGTTTACCTTCATCAGCTCCGTTGTCCGTCAGCACCGTTTAACTCGTCGACTAAATGACTCAGTGTTTGTGTTGTGGTCGATGGTTCAGTTCTCCATAAAAGTGATGTTTATGGGGCTA
>NW_024754704.1:1829435-1847174 GCF_018991925.1 Homarus americanus
ATTTTGGTTAACAGATCCTTAAGCAGCACATTCAGGAGTACCTATACTAAAATTTTGAGCAAAATCCATTTTTGGGCCGAAATGACAAAAATTGTAAGTCTATAGCCTTAAAGGATTTTTGGCCAAAAATACGTTTTTTCTCTGAACTAAAATTTAATGTGCCTAACTATTTAAGTAATATCCACAGAATAATACACAAGCACCAAGAAATGACCTCGAAAACCCATAAGTGGCGAGTAATTAGCATTGCAAAAGTAATTAAAATATTCTAAAAATCATTTGAACATTTTCTAAAAGCCATTTGAACAAGTTATAATCAAGATATCAAATTTTGGTTAACAGATCCTTAAGCAGCACATTCAGGAGTACCTATACTGAATGATCCCTAGTTATTATAAGACAATTCATCATCACTACGCACACACAGTTGGTTTGATTTACAGGGGTGAGGTTCGGTTAGGTTTCATTTCACCCCACATTATGGCTTCGTCCCCGTGCAATAATAACCTACCTCAGAGTTCCTCATTTACTATTTATGAATGTTCAGTCATACTAATTCCCTCAGTGACAAACCTCTGAATGAAAGGCTAAATATAAAATGATAATACACGCGTAGTTGCTAGTGGCGTGGTTGCTAGTGGCGTAGTTACCAGGGGCGTATCCAAAGGCTGAGTATTTTTGTTTACCATATGTAAGAACACCTGATATCGGGACACAAGCCATCTGGGTGGTTAGTTCATCCAATGTTGGTGCAGGCGAAAACCGGAAATCGTACTACGTCAGACATACATTTAAACCAGAGGCGATTCGAACCCTGGACTTGTGGGAGAGAAATACGCACGTTACGATATACAACCCAAGATCCAAGTGAACCCTTGCTGTTGGTTCATCTCCTTCTCCCTGGCTGGATTTTCAACCTGAAGTGATTGCCTTCGGTGGACCGCTCACGAAATCCCAGGTGAACCCTGTTATTCCCTGCAAATACCACCTCTCCAGGATCACCCACTGGTCCCCAGGTAGGGTCGTCCTCTACACTGATGGTTCTGTTGACCCCGCTACAGGTCGGGCCGGGGCTGGTGTCTACATCTCCCGTCCTGATGCCCCTGAGCCTATCAAACTATCTCTCAGAGTTTCTGACGGGGCATCCTCCTTTCAGGCGGAACTAATAGCCCTCCTTGCTGCCCTTCTCGCTGAAGAAAAAGCAGATGGTTTCTGCCCCTTGCTTGTCTGCTGCGATTTCAGGTCTGCTCTCGACGGGATCGCATTTGGATCAGGGGAAAATAAGGACCTCATCCTCCGAATACGAGGGTTAACATCCACACTTCAGGATGCAGGCCGTCCTGTGACATTCCTATGGATACCCAGTCATGTTGGTATCTTGGGAATGAAGCAGCAGATGGCCTTGCCAAGACTGGCTGCAACAAGGCCACACCTGACTACGTTGTTCCTCGAACACTTTTACAGCGTAGGACCCAAATTCGCCGCAAACAGAGAGAAGTTCGGGAAGCAGCCATCCCCCTGGACTCCCCGCCCACCTGGTACGATGTCCTCCGTAAACTTCCTGACCTCTCGTACGTCTATGGGAAAGGGTCGCGGAAATGGGACGTGATTACTGCCCGTATCATCATTGGGTATGACTGCTTGGGAGATTGGTATCCCCACATCCCCTGAGCAATGCTCTTGTGCATTATGCACCTGTTCCATGAATTCGTAACCATAAAGAAACAACTGTCAGACAAAACGTAGTTAAAAAGGCAGCTTGAAATTATGGTGGTATATATAATAAATAAACCTGCCTCTCATCCCCCCCCCCCCCTTCCACACACTACAGTGGGCAACATCTGTTGGCAGACCATAGCATTTCCCCCAGCTGTTTCGAAACTTCAGACTCAAGGCAATTCGAACCCTCACTGTGGCTGGATAGTGGACACGACTTTGGTGCACGATAGTACAGTATACATGCAATAAGTATGCTACTAATATCAATGAAGTTAACAAGTGTAGGAAGTGTACTGTACTCTAAAACAAGAAGCACAAAATGTGGATGGATGTATCAGAGGCATATACAAAAATATAAGGAAACAATGAAGTTATGTTATGGTTTCATAATTGGGGAAGGCAAAAAAATTCGAGACACAAGAGTAAGTAGTTGTGACCCTTAAGGTAAGATATATCATGCTTGAACTAAAAGATTATTATTATCACCAGAAATAAATGGAAGAACATATATGAGGATGACAGGGCAGAACACATAATTGTAAACATTTGTGTCTTACAACTAGTATTAAAAAATGAATATCAGAAATCTCTACAATATTTGTTAGCTTTGGCAAACTCTCATTCCTCCAACTTACAATTAATTCGATTATCCCTTTCATTTGTAGAGTCACACTTGAAAAGTTTATTCTGGGTTGAAAAGGGTGAATGAAATGGAAATTAAGAAGAATGTGTAATAGTATCCTCTAGAATAGCGATTTTTAACCTTTTTTTGTGATCAAAATTATGGTGGTGGGGATATCTCAGTGACTCATGTTCTCATTTCACTTGAAATAAATTTAATTAGATATTGATAAAATAAATAGGGCCCACTTGAATATATTAATAAATTTGGGTCGCAACCCTAAAGCTGAGAACCATTGTTGTTAAGAATGGTGTCCACCACTAGTGAGTTGTGGAGAGCTAAGTGAGACCAGAAACAGAACACTTACCTCTTTACAAGTTCTGCTTTGTTTCCTTTTACCAGAAGTTCTCTACACTTCAGCCAGTGTTTCAGCAGTTGGGGAACATCAGGGTGTAGAAAGTTTGTCCCAGGTACATCATTTTCAGTTAAAATAATGGAAAATGAATGAGACAACATCCTAGCCATTCCAAAGGTAATAGGTAAATAGAAGTGGTTGCAAGACAACTGACGTCAATGACAAGCTGTGCTATAGGTACGGTACCCTGTATCAGTATTGTCTATACCAAATTATGTTCATTACTTTCATTTTTCCTTGTGTCAGTAATTATTAAAGCTACATTAACAAGATTTAGTTATTTTCTTCTTTATTACATTATCTACACATTTTTATCATTTACTGTACAGTACTGTATTCATTTTCACGTTATACATCAAACACAAATTCTTCACTTAGGATGAATGTAAATCTTCTAATCTTGGTTTTAATTAATAACTCATATATACTGCACTGTATATTGCAAAAGTTCCAAATACACTGTATAAACAACTAAAGTCAGACCACAACATATAAGAACTACTTTCATACACGAAAAAAATATTACCAAAAAGGATCATATACATAATTTTCACAATATTACAAAACTCCCAAATAATAACAACACAAAAATCTTGACAAAGTTCTGAATAACACTGAAGAAATCATAGGAATAACCCTATAAGGAGAAATTAAATGTCTTGTGCTTAAGTTAGGGATGTGTGTTTAGGATCAGGTGTAGAGTAGGTATGAAAGGTGTAAGGTGACATGACATGAGTGAATGAGTGAGTGTGTTCGTGTATGAGGGAATTACAAAAAGTGAACCTACTACCGTGCCAAGTGTCTGCTGGCATGGCATAGGGCCTCCTGCAGTACAGTAACACAACACCCATTAAATAAGGGTAAAAATCTTTATATATATATACAGGAGTGGTCTGTACTGTAAGGAGACCAATATACAAATATATATGAATCACATGAAGATTAGTCCCAAGCTTATTCCACCTGAAGATAAACTACCCTAATGCTACTTGAGAGTGGTTAGGTCAGAATAATTTAGCATTAGGAAGGTTAGGTTAGCATTAGGGTGATTAGGTTAGCATTAGGGTGGCTAAGTCAAATTAGGTTACATTTACTCCCTTCACCACTGATTGGCTCGTTTGCTGCTTGAGCCAACAGTTTTATCTCTGTTATACAGTGTTGGCAAGCACTGGGTCCTGAACGCATCTGAACCTGCTCCAGTGTTGATCAAGTCTGGTCTTGAAAGAGCTCACAACACTCTCTGGCAGATTGTTCCAAGAGTTTACAACTCTCACTCCAAAAAGTTTGCCCTCACAGTGTTCTAGGACTTGTAGCTTCTTTCACCTTGATCTGTGACCTCTAGTGGGGTGGCCATCCGCCTTATCCTGGTCAAAATCTGTGTAAACACCATCTTCAAGCCTCGGATCTGATACGCCTACTTGCGCTTTTATTTTCAATTTTGATTAGTGGTAAAAAGCCTTTGGGTTTGACTTGACCTCGCTCGCAATCTGCCTCTGGTCTTTTTCAGCCCTTCTAGACTCTGACTTTGCTTGGTTCCTGGACCTGGCATACATCTTCCTGTCCTGCTCATCACTAGGGTGGTTAGGTTAGGTTAGGTTAATATTAGGGATAGTTAGGTTAGCATTAGGGGTAATTAGGATAGATAAAGTTAACATTAGGGTGGTTAGGTTAAATTAGGTTAAAAATAGAGTGGTTAAGGTAGGTTAGCATTAGGGATGGTTAGGTTAGCATTATGGACAGTTAGGTTAGGTAAGCAGCATTACAGTGGTCAGGTTAGCATTAGGTAAGTAGCATCATGGTGGTTAATGGTACGATCAAATAATCTGGGGATTGGATTGGGTGACGTGTGGTTAAGTCAGGTTTGTTAGTATTAAGGTAAGGTCAAATAAGATACGGTGGTTAATGTTAAGATGATCCAGAATTTATAAAACTCTGATTCTGGGTTTCAGTTTGTAAAGTAAATTTCACCGGAACATATTTTTTTAGAGAGCAACGGAAGCCATCAAGCCATGAACTGTACCAAGCAAGACTAATGATGCCTCACTCTTCTAAGTAAATGACTAAAACATCAGTAACATAACTATTCTGAATATTACATTAAGTTTAAACATTGACCTTTGTTTTTTAATTAGATTCTAAGATGCATCAACCAAGGTAGCTAACGATAAATATTAGTTATGTCGTAAAAACAAAAATTTACGGGGAAATTACCCAATGTTGACAAGAGTGAGAACAGTACATGATATAAAACGTCACGGAGAGTGTTATCAAAAGTTGAGCACCATAATAACTCTCATTTTACCATCTGTCAGTGGGAGAAGCAAGTCAGTGCTGCAAGTTACTGTGGATAAGCATAAACAATCTGGTAAACGGCAGCTTCAGTTTCAAATGACTCTGACATTTGTACTTGGTCTTGGATAGCCACTTGGGGCTGGTCGGGAACGGGAACTTCAACAGGTGCAGGGGACATGACAGAGCTCACCACGGCAGAAGGAGGGTCTACAGGAGCGGCCGCTTTCTTGGCGCGTTTGTATTTCACAAGCTGAGTGTGAGTCGTTCCGTCACTTTTAATGGATTGGATGTAAACGCCGTGCACGCTCTTAATGTGGGCCGTCAGGTTACATCTCTGAGAAAAGGTGGACCGGCAGACGTGGCACACGAATGGTTTTTCCCCCGTGTGACTTCGCACGTGTGACTGCAGTTTCCCTTTATATACAAAAGACTTATTGCAGGTCTGGCACTTAAACTTTTTATTGTTTTCGTTGTGCTCCTGCCATTTATGTTTACTCACGGCAAGCTTGTGAGCAAACGACTTCCCGCATATATCACACATGACGGGCTTCTCGCCGGTGTGTGTTGCCATATGGACGGTATACTGAGACTTCCATAGAAATCCCTTGTGACAATATTTACACAAAAACTTGGGAGCGTGAGATAAGCGGTGGAAGTACATCTGCTGTTTACTGTCACAGACCTTCCCACACTCGTTACAAGCAGTTGGGTGGTGTTTATATTGGTGTATCCTCAGAGATGTTTTACATTCAAAAGATATTGAACAGTCACTACATGTTAAGTTCCCCTGTCTATGTTCTCTTAACTTCTGCTCTTTTGAGAAAAATTTGTCACAGCTCGTACAGTGTACAGCATGAGAGCCAAGGAATGAAGGTCCCTTTTTGTCTCGTAAGGTTTTCTTGAAGTGAACCATTGAGACATGTACCGACAGTACGTCTTGTCGCCCGAACCTGCGTCCACAATGTTCACAGACAAAACGTCGTTCACCATCGCCGTGCTTTGTCTCTTTGTGGCGCTCTAGGTTATGGGGTCTGGTGAACACGACACCGCACAAATCACAAGGGAATGCAAATTCTGTGGAATTATGCTCTATTTTAGCGTGCCTTTGTAATCGTGAAAATGTTGGGAAGAGTTCTGTGCACATCTGACACGAAAATTCTTGAGCTCTCTCTACTCGTTTCTTCACCACTTTTTCCTCTATGTAGTGCATGTCACTCATCTTCTTGGGCCGCCGCTTCGTCCTCAATCCGTACCCTTTTGTCCTCAGTATCTCCAAGGCTAGTTCATCGTCTTCTGCATCCAGCGGTTCATCTTTTATAGTCGTTTCCGATTTTACGTCTTCATTTTCATCACCGTTGGCGAGCTCTAACTCCTCGTCAAAGTCATCAGGAGAAGGCACACGTTTCTTCCTCTTTCTTCCTCTTTTCTTCCTGTAAACAATATTCTGGTGGCCATTAATGTCTTCATCCTTCTCCTCCCCCGGCAGCTCGAAGTCCGGGTCGCAATCCCTGTCTCCATCTGACATGCTCGGATCCAGCTTGAAAAGTGGTCCCTTACTCTTCAGAATTCGACCACTTCTGGAGAATCTCGGATCTGAAAGAAATTAATACGTCTTAACACTGTTCACCGATTCTTGAAGCATGAAGCATTCTTTTGGAACTTGACATCGTCTGAAGAATCTTGGATCTAAGAGATGTTTTATGACTTCCTATGGTAAACTAATCCTCATGGCACCAATTTTTCTTTCAACACCAAATATACAAGTACAGTATATAAAAATAGTTACCAAATAAAGTATCAACTGAGGAATAGCCCACCCAGCTATTTCACTTGATGAATAAACACCTTAACTTTACCTGGGGGTTAGATTAGATTAGCATAACGGTGGTTAATCTTAAGGTGAAATAAGCTGAGGGCTAATCATCAAGCGACCCATTTATAAATACTGTACTAGAGATGTACCAATATCAATAATTGGGCCGATACTGATACTTAGAACTGGCAGATTCTGTACTACCAAATTGCACAATTGCAATAATGTCGATACATACACAAATACCTTTACCAAGGGCGGATCCAGGGGGGTCCTTGGGGTCCGGACATCTCCCTTTTCATCAGAAAATGTCAATACTTTTTCTCTAATGCAGTATTGTACCCAGGCATTTTTGTATAGTAAAAAGTATTTACTATTGACTTCAGAATATATCCTAATATCAAGTGTGCATGGCTTCAAAATGGCTCAAAATGCCCATGATATTGGTCAGATCGGGTGGGCTTGCTGCATCGCCATGTTCTCCCACCCACAACTTCTTGGATCCGCCCCTGATTACACTACTCCATAAGATACAAAAACTATAACATTAAAACATTTAATTTGATGCAATATAAATATATAACAAATATACTATAGTAATATATTTTATTTAAATATTTGTAAAGCTTGTTAAACACTATCAGTTTCAAAAGTGTGCAACAAAACCCTTTGATATTGGAGTTATATTCCAACATTCCCCTATTACAGTATTATTGATTTATTTTAGAAGAGTGTGGGACTGCCATTAAAGAAGGTTCCTCAAACTTGTAGTCCGGAAACTCATCAGTGCTTCCACATTTTGAAATTTGATTTCTGTGATCTGATCATCAAATTTGCTTAGATTTCCTTAAAAAAATATTCAATTTCCTTATAAACTTTCTTTGATGAAAAACTTCCAGTGAAAAGAAACCCAGATTATTTATGTAGAGCAAATATGCTAGATACTGGTCCCGAGTCTCCCAAACCCCGGGACCCAGTGCCATATAAATTAATACAGTAATGCCTATAGTCACATTACCCACACATTAATGCAAAAGTCAAACACCAACAGGAAGCAGATTGAAGTGCTGTAAACCTGTGCTCGAGACTAACAAAGTGAGTTAGTGTGATACAACAAATATCTTAATTCCTTTTACCTTGTAGGAATGAAACTTTTAAAAACTCACTTTAAATAACTATGTATAATTATACAGAATCCATTGACTAATTGATGAAACACTACAGGACCTCATAGAATAAATGATCATTAATATAACCAATGTGGTACTTTTCACCATCCCATAGTGACTACAGGCAGCCAACGAACCTGTCTATGTTCTGTATAGTAACTGAGTATGTAGTAATCATGAGCACAGTTTAGGCCTTGAGACAGGAAGAACTTGGCCAGAATTATTAATTTCCTTCTCGATGTTCATTATTTGATTCTATATACTGTATTTTGATTATAAAATAAAATAAACTGATTTCCTTTGAATTTTCCCAGTGGGCACCAAATTTCCTTAAAATAGGGGAAATTTCAGTTATATATAAATACATCAAACAAAGTACCTACAGGTACTGCTTCAGTAGTATCGGACCAAATTCCACTGATAAGAATACTCCAAAAACAGACCGATACCGATACATTGGTACATCTCTATTAAATACTGTTCAACTGTGGATGAATAGTGTTTAAAATATGTTCCTTCTGTGTGACTTTTATAGCTGAGCCAAATAAACCTACATCTGTACACTAATGAAACAGTTTTCTAAATGTATCAAAATTTGCTCATTAATTATCTACAGCAGCTACTGTACTGTACATCCAACTTACAGATTATTTTACTCATAGGTGTAGTTAAAGAACTTCTCTCACATCACAAGACACATCCTTAACTCAATGGTTATTACAGTGTGATAATTAAAATACTGAGTGAAGCTCTTAAGACTCACCTGCAGTTTGTGAGTCATACTTCTCACATCCCTCCATCTTGGCTACCATCGGGTCGTCCTCCCCATCTCCGTCACTACCGTGGATCCGTAACTTATGTCTCACCCCACACTGGGCCCTGCTGACAGTCGATACACTTTCGTGGCATCTTGCTGGCATGTCGCACTGTGTTTGGACACTGCCATCTGCGAAGAAGGTGCAGAAAAACAGGTTCATGCTCGGTCCTAAGTCATCGCTGGGTTCTGTCTGTGTTGCTACAGTGTTCTCCCTGTCAGACGATATGGTTGGCCAAGAGATTATTATGGTATTGTTCAAGCTGTCAACACCATCCGAGAGAACCTCCTTGCTGCCAGACAACACTATGTTTGGGCTGACATGGGTAATGGTCTGCAGGCCACTTGTTTCAACAACCTGTGACTTTCTACTGGCAGGAAAGGTCGTAGTTGATATCACACGGTTGAATTCCTGACCAGGGAGTAGATTGCTTTTGCCTGTTGACAGTACAATGGAAGGAGTAACAGTAGTTAGTGACCTCAGACTTAAACTAGCTGCATCGTGACTACTCGGACGTGGCAGGACCCTCTTCATGGCTGTGGATGTTAATGGTTTGGCACATTGACGTGATATCACATATTTTCCTTTTCTTTTCGTATCAACTGGTCCTTTTATTGGGCTATTTTCGGTCAGAAGTTCAATGCCGTTACCATCATCAACGTGAATCACCTCCGAGTGTTTACCTGTGTTAATGTGCACCACTTGTGTGTGTTTAGTTGCATCAATGTGCAGAACTTGTGAATGTTTGCTTGCATCAATGTGCATTACCTCCAAGGTCTTTCCTCCATCCATCTGAACAACCTCTACTGTTTGTCCATCAGGCATCTGCATCACCTCGACCCTATCCTTATTACCCACGTGCATCATCTCTAATGTTTTATTACCATCCATCTGCATCACCTGAACTGTCTTCTCTGCACTGACCTCCATGGCAGTTTCCTGCTCCGTCAGCAGCCTTTGTACGGCCGAGTCTCCAGGCACAAAACTGCCGGCGTGGTCGTCGACCAGCACAAAGCACTGCTGGTGCTCTGTCAGGGACCCATCATACACATCGTCACTCATAACTATGGGGATGTCAGTGCTAGTGCTCGGCGGCTGAATACTTGACATGCTGGACCCACCAAGTTTCCCCTGGGACGTCATTCCACCGACTTCTGCATCAGGATGAAGCCCCGACATTTTTATTTGTTTCCTTTTTATGAAAAATAAAAATAAGTAGGAACCTTAAAGTTCACCAAATGGTGTAGATCAATTTATTGTCTGTTTCAGACTCTGCCATCTGAAAGAGATAAAAAATAACAGTATTACAACATATTCAATACTGTACTATACTGTATAATGCAGCTATAGTGCCAACATGTGAGGATAATAATAGTTCTATACAGTACTAAAAAACTGTTCTTGAGAAGGTATTATATGAATCCATATTTAATGTCTTGCCAAAACTAACCCAAAATAATAAGATATATATAACCCAAAATAATAAGATATATATAACCCAAAATAACTGAACCAAATCCAACACAACCTCAACTAAGACAACCTAAACCAACCTGTCTCAACATTAAAAACAATGGTGATTAATTCTGTTTGGAAAGTTTGCTGAAAATCCCAGTAAAAATCATGACAAGAAAATAAGGACAACTTATCAAACAACCATATAATATTTTTCAGTAAGTTAGGAGATATAATTCATTTTGCTGTTTTCAGAAAAGTGCATTTAGACATGAAGAAAATTCACACTTATATATTCCGACCTGAGTGTGGAAGTCCTACAGTATATAGCTATTTAACTCAGACAGGAGATAAATAGACAAATACTGTAGATACTGTATTATATAGTAAAATTGTCATCATGTACGTGGACACTGTAGGTATACAAACAATGGTAAAAAAACTTCTCCCTCACATTAAGAAAACATCAATTAGTTGTAGTTGTTGCACTTTTTTTTATGTAGTTTTTCTCACTACAGTAAAGTACATAATATATCACATAACTCAAGATGATGAACCTAACCTAACCAAACCTAACCTAACCAAACCAATTCTAACCTAACCTAAAATTACACCATGAGGCTTCAACAGGACTGCCTTCAATGGTACCAGATATCAAAATAAATTCTTTCTGTTTAATATGACAGCGAGTACGGGAGACTTAGACAACCACAACAAAATACACCGGAAAAATATATTTATCCGTAAAAAAACAAAGAGGAAGTTAAAACGAATATTTAACCATTGATTCAGTATATTGACAAGATAGGTATTATAGCACCTGGTCTGGATTATACCCCCTGGTCTGGTTTAAAACACCTGGTCTGGTTTAAAACACCTGGTCTGGTTTACAACACCTGGTCTGGTTTACAACACCTGGTTTACATTTAATACGTCAAAACAAATATTCTAATTAAAACAAACCTCATCAATAACCCATCAGAAACAACCTCATCAAATGAAAGTAGTTTAGATGATACATATAGAGGTCATACCTTGTTAATACCTGTAGGTGTCAGGTGTTACTCCCATATTAATGAATTATTTTTCCTCAGTTGTCTCCAGTGTTTACAAACCGCCATTTAGGTCGGTTAGTATAGTAAACACAACATGGCTGATGTTAAAGTAATACCACAATGACATCTGTAACATAACTAAACTTTTTAACTTTTAATAACAAGATCAAATATTATTATTATTAAAGAAATCCTATAAATTAAATAAATTTAATTTTGTTTTGAGTAATTTTAGACTATTTTTGTTTTTATTTATCGGAAAATATGGGATTTTGTAAATTTTTGTTCGTGGTATATTTTTAACAGTTACTCTCACAAACCAAACGCGCAATAACTAAAGGAGAATTGATTTTTAAGGGAGAAATATTATTCGTCGTTAGAAATTTTATGACATAAGATAATACACAGGTATATTTGTTCCACTGAGGAGTCCTGTCCTTATCATCTCCCTTCACTTACATCTTCTTTCTTTTATTTCCCTCTTTTTATATCTTACATGTTTACCCTTTATTTTCTGTATCCCCTTCTCTAATCTTTTCCTCTTTACCCTTTTTTCTTTCCTCTTCCACCTCTTCTCATCTTTTTTTTTTCCATTTTCCTTCTAAATTACCCAAGAGTTCGTCATTAGGGTGGTACCCCCTCCCCCCCTCTGGCCATTCCTTCATATATTACCACCCCTTTGACTATCCCCCCTTTGGCCACAACCCACAATACCTATACCTCATTCTAACCATCAATCCCTGTGCCCACCTCTCCCTCAGTTTATGGTCGGGCCAAAAGTCATAACCAAGGATGGAGTTCTCAGTTTGGATCAAGTCAGTCGACCCTCAGACACCGTCAAGTGAACACCTCGCCTTAAAGCCTTCCTATTCAACTGTGTGTGTGTGTTACGATCAATGATACGTGATATAATCTTCAAAAAATATGTGTTATACGTTATATAATCCCATATAATGGATTCATCTTCTTGTGAATTATTCTCGTTGGTATAATTTGAAGAATTATTGTGACTTTAGGTGTGGAAATAATTATTGTTGTACGCTGATGTGATTTGTTGTATAATTCAAGTGTATAGAGACAGACAGACAGACAGACAGACAGAGTTAAATACTGAAGACGGAATGCAAGAGACTTAAGAATGGAGAGACAGGAGAGCTAAATAGAGAGACAGATAGCTATAAAGAGATAGATATATAGATAGACAGATAGATAGATAGTTATACAACATCCAGATAAATAGTTTAGACAGAGAATAGACATACGGACAGAGAAACAGACAGTAATCACACAGACAGACAGACAGACACATAAATAGCCAGGATTTCTCTTCCCTTGTAATCCCCTCAAGTAAATCCTATACCTGGACTACTACATCACGTTAATCCCTCCTAAATCCTCCCTTATAATCTCTGTATCTTCCCAGAGCTCAAGATGAGCCTAACAATGATAAATCCTTCTCTCCTTCCTCCCCCTCCCCTTCCTCTCACCTCTCCCCTCTCCCTCACCTCTCACCAATTAAGGCCATTTATAACCCTCGTCACGGTCTTAATTTTCCGGCTCCTTGATTATGTCTTATTTAACCTCGATTAACACAACACTTGGCCTCGATTAACACAACACTTGGTCTCGATTAACACAACACTTGGTCTCGATTAACACAACACTTGCTTGATTAACAACACTTGGTCTGATTAACACAACACTTGGTCTCGATTAACACAACACTTGGTCTCGATTAACACAACACTTGGTCTCCATAATAAACATTTGGTCTCGATTAACACAACACTTGGCCTCGATTAACACTTGGCCTCGAAACACAACACTTGCCTGATTAACACAACACTTGGTCTCGATTAACACTTGGCCTCGATTAACGTCTTTCTCAGGTAGATAAAAGGAATCTAATTTGTTCAGATTTATTGAAGTTTAATCCACCTGAGATATGTTGTTTTGCCTGAGAATTTGGGTCCATAGTAGCTAAGATTCCTGAGTCAATATTGCTTTGTTTTATTGTAATTAGAGACCCGAGAATGTAACTTATTGGTGGTTAGGTTAGGTTTGTGGTTTGGTTTGGTTTGGTTAGGTTAGGTTAGGTTTGGTTAGGTTTGGTTAGGTTAGGTTGGTTTGGTTAGGTTAGGTTTATTAGGTTTGGTTAGGTTAGTTAGGTTAGGGTTAGGGTTTGGTTTGGTTAGGTTTGGTTAGTTAGGTTAGGTTTGGTTAGGTTTGGTTAGGTTAAGTTAGGTTAGGTAGTATTTTCTACCTAACTGACTTACATTTTTCTAAGAGAGAGAGAGAGAGAGAGAGAGAGAGAGAGAGAGAGAGAGAGAGAGAGAGAGAGAGAGAGAGAGAGATTCACCAAATTGAAAAATTAATTAAAGTAATTTTGTGGTACACTAACAGCTGGTGAAGTGAGAGAAGATAAAGCACTAACAGCTGGTGAAGTGAGAAGGCAAAGCATTAACAGCTGGTGAAGTGAAGAAGATAGACACTAACAGCTGGTGAAGTGAAGACTTTTAACAGCTGGTGAAGTGAGAGAAGATAAGCACTAACAGCTGGTGAAGTGAGAGAAGGGAGCACTAACAGCTGGTGAAGTGAAGAAGATAAACACTAACAGCTGGTGAAGTGAGAGAAGGGGAGCACTAACAGCTGGTGAAGTGAAGAAGATAAGCACTAACAGCTGGTGAAGTGAGAGAAGATAAAGCACTAACAGCTGGTGAAGTGAAGAAGATAAACATTAACAGCTGGTGAAGTGAGAAGATGAGCACTAACAGCTGGTGAAGTGAAGAAGGGAGACACTAACAGCTGGTGAAGTGAAGAAGATAAACACTAACAGCTGGTGAAGTGAGAGAAAGGGGAGACACTAACAGCTGGTGAAGTGAGAAGATAAGCACTAACAGCTGGTGAAGTGAAGAAGGGAAGACACTAACAGCTGGTGAAGTGAGAGAAATAAACACTAACAGCTGGTGAAGTGAGAGAAGATAAACACTAACAGCTGGTGAGTGAGAAGATAAGCATTAACAGCTGGTGAAGAGTGAAGAAGAAGATAGACACTAACAGCTGGTGAAGTGAGAGAAGGAGACACTAACAGCTGGTGAAGTGAGAAGATAAGCACTAACAGCTGGTGAAGTGAGAGAAGGAGACACTAACAGCTGGTGAAGTGAGAAGAAGATAAACACTAACAGCTGGTGAAGTGAGAGAAGATAAACATAACAGCTGGTGAAGTGAGAGAGAAGAAGACACTAACAGCTGGTGGCAGAAGTGAGAAGAAGGGAGACACTAACAGCTGGTGAAGTGAGAGAGAATAAAACATAACAGCTGGTGAAGTGAGAGAAGATAAGCACTAACAGCTGGTGGAAACGAAGATAAACACTTAACAAGCGGGTGAAGTGAGAGAAGTAAGCACTAACAGCTGGTGAAGTGAGAAGAAGATAAACATTAATAGCTGGTGAAGTGAGAGAACACTAACAGCTGGTGAAATGAGAGAAGATAAACACTAACAGCTGGTGAAGTGAGAAGAGAACACTAACAGCTGGTGAAGTGAGAGAAGATAAACACTAACAGCTGGTGAAGTGAGAAGATAAACACTAACAGCTGGTGAAGTGAGAAGATAAACACTAACAGCTGGTGAAGTGAGAGAAGATAAACACTAACAGCTGGTGAGAGTGAGAAGATAAACACTAACAAAGCTGGTGAAGTGAGAAGATAAACACTAACAGCTGGTGAAGTAAGAGAGAAGATAAACACTAACAGCTGGTGAAGTGAAGAAGATGACATTAATAAGCTGGTGAGTGAGAGGGAGACACTAACAGCTGGTGAAGTGAAGATAAACACTAACAGCTGGTGAAGTAAGAGAAGGAGACACTAACAGCTGGTGAAGTGAAGATAAACACTAACAGCTGGTGAAGTGAGAAGATAAACACTAGCAGCTGGTGAAGTGAAAGAAGATAAACACTAACAGCTGGTGAAGTGAAGAAGATAAACACTAACAGCTGGTGAAGTGAGAAAGGGGCCTTAACAGCTGGTGAAATCAGAAGAAGATAAACACTAACAGCTGGTGAAGTGAAGAGAATAATACTAACAGCTGGTGAAGTGAGAAAGATAAACACTAACAGTTGGTGAAGTGAGAGAAAGATAAACACTAACAGCTGGTGAAGTGAAGAGAAAGATAAACACTAACAGCTGGTGAAGTGAGAGAAGGGAGACACTAACAGCTGGTGAAGTGAGAGAAGATAAGCACTAATAACAGCTGGTGAAGTGAAGAGAAGATAAACATAACAGCTGGTGAAGTGAGAGAAGATAACATAACAACTTTGGTGAAGTGAGAAGAAGATAAACCTTAACAGCTGGTGAGTGAAGAAGATAAACACTAACAACTGGTGAAGTCGAAGAAGATAACACTAACAGCTGGTGAGAGTGAAGAAGATAAACACTAACAGCTGGTGAAGTGAAGAAGATAAACACTAACAGCTGGTGAAGTGAGAGAAGGTAAACACTAACAGCTGAGTGCGAAGTGAAGAAAGATAAACATAACAGCTGGTGAAGTGAGAGAAGATAAACACTAACAGCTGGTGAAGTGAAGAAGATAAACACTAACAGTTGAGTGAGAGTGAGAGAAGATAAGCATTAACAGCTGGTGAAGTGAGAGAAGAGACACTAACAGCTGGTGAAGTGAAGAAGATAAACACTAACAGCTGGTGAAGTGAGAAGAAGATAAGAAAACACTAACAGTTGGTGAAGTGAGAGAAGGGAGGAGCACTAACAGCTGGTGAAGTGAAGAAGATAAACACTAACAACTGGTGAAGTGAGAAGATAAACGCAACAGCTGGTGAAGTACAGAGAAGATAAACACTAACAGCTGGTGAAGTGAAGAAGGGAGACACTAACAACTGAGTGAAGTGAAGAAGATAAACACTAACAGCTGGTGAAGTGAGAGAAGATAAACACTAACAGTTGGTGAAGTGAGAGAAGATAAACACTAACAGCTGGTGAAGTGAGAGAAGATAAACACTAACAGTTGGGTGAAGTGAGAGAAGATAAGCACTAACAGCTGGTGAAGTGAGAAGATAGAAACACTAGCAGCTGGTGAAGCTGAGAGAAAGGGAGACACTAACAGCTGGTGAAGTGAGAGAAGATAAACACTAACAGCTGGTGAAGTGAGAGAAGATAAACACTAACAGCTGGTGAAGTGAGAGAAGATAAACACTAACAGCTGGTGAAGTGAGAGAAGATAAACACTAACAGCTGGTGAAGTGAGAGAAAGATAACACTAACAGCTGGTGAAGTGAGAGAAGGGAGACACTAACAGCTGGTGAAGTGAGAGAAGATAAGAAAGCACTAACAGCTGGTGAAGTGAGAAGATAAACACCCTATAGCTGGTGAAGTGAGAAGATAAACACTAACAGCTGGTGAAGTGAGAGGAGACACTAACAGCTGGTGGTAGGAAGAAGATAAACACTAACAGCTGGTGAGAAGTGAGAGAAGATAAAAGCACTAACAGTTGGTGAAGTGAGAGAAGGTAAACACTAACAGCTGGTGAAGTGAGAGAAGATAAACACTAACAGCTGGTGAAGTGAAGAAGATAAACACTAACAGCTGGTGAAGTGAAAAGAAGATAAGCACTAACAGCTGGTGAAGTGAGAGAAGATAAACACTAACAGCTGGTGAAGTGAAGAAGATAAACACTAACAACTGAGGTAGAAGTGAGAAGATAAACACTAACAGCTGGTGAAGTGAGAAGATAAACACTAACAGCTGGTGGTGAAGAAGATAAACACTAACGGCTGGTGAAGTGAGAGAAGGGAGACACTAACAGCTGGTGAAGTGAGAGAAGATAAACACTAACAGCTGGTGAAGTGAGAAGATAAAGCATAACTTAGCTGGTGGAAGTGAGAAGGAAGATAAACACTAACAGCTGGTGAAGTGAGAAAGATAAACACTAACAGCTGGTGAAGTGAAGAGAACTTACTAACAACTGGTGAAGTGAGAAGATAAGCACTAACAGCTGGTGAAGTGAGAGAAGATAAGCCACTAACAGCGCTGGTGCTTGAAGTGAGAAAGAGCACTAACAGCTGGTGAAGTGAAGAAGATAAACACTAACAGCTGGTGAAGTGAGAGAAGATAAGCACTAACAGCTGGTAAAGTGAGAGAAGGAGACACTAACAGCTGGTGAAGTGAAGAAGATAAACACTAACAGCTGGTGAAGTGAGAAGATAAACACTAACAGCTGGTGGAAGTGAAGAAAGATAAACACTAACAGCTGGTGAAATTGAGAGAAAGATAAACACTAACAGCTGGTGAAGTGAGAGAAGATAAACACTAACAGCTGGTGAAGTGAGGAAAGAAGGGAGACACTAACAGCTGGTGGTGAAGTGAGAGAAGGGA
>NW_024754704.1:1847273-1974798 GCF_018991925.1 Homarus americanus
AGTGATGGGGAAAAATATCTTCAAGTTTGGCCGGAAGGAACACGTGGAGGAGGTAAGTAGATAGATAGATGGATACTAAAGATATAAACTAGATAGATAGATACAGGTAGATAGATAGATACAGGTAGATAGATAGATACATGTAGATAGATAGATACAGTAGATAGATAGATTTTTGTATATATTTATAATTCATATGTATGTAATTTAATGATATTTACTAAATGTGTATGAATAAATAATAATAATAATAATAATAATAATAATAATAATAATAATAATAATAATAATAATAATAATAATAATAATAATAATAATAATAATGGAAAAATATTAATTGAAAAAAAAATCTTATCTTTTTATCAATATGTGGCGTGTGTCAGTAAGTGCTAAAGGTTCTCCACACACGTGAAATTATCAATGTCAACAAACTAGGATCTTCAACCATGTGATATTATCAATTTATTACCGTAACGCACAATAGAAACTCCACACATGTGAGATTATCAATGTAAACAAACTCCAGGCGCTTCATCCATGTGAGATTAAGAGATATTCACTAAAATGTATGCATTGGGAGCCTTGATCATGTGAGATTATCAATGTATATAAACTCTAGGTACTCCAACCATGTGATATTATTTCCACATATATAATATGTATTAGGCAGTAGTCAATTGCGTCTGCATATTCAACTCCCGGACACACACACAAAATGATCATACACAAACACATTTACATAAAAACAAACACTGCACATACACTATCCCCCTCCCTACATACACACATCAAATCTCTCCTTCAACCTTCGAAAAATCCGTCATATAAAAACCCGCATCAAAAACACATTAATCTTTTGGGTTACGTAAATAATCTCAGGTCACATGATTATATCCCTCCTCCCTCCAGTAGGCGATATGGAAATGGTATCTGATTCTGTACACGCACAGGTCAGAATTGGTGGCGAGGCTATGGGAGTATATATCGATGAAGGACAATCTTGCATCTTGTTATCCTTGTGTAAGAAAATATTTTGAATGGTGGATAAACAAGTCTTCAATTTTCTAGTTTAATTTCCGATGAAGTTTAGTTTTTTATCATTCTGAACAAGTGAGTGAACATCTTATTTTGTCGATACTTAAAATCCCCTTAAGTATGATGACAATCCCTTGAGTATAATGACATATATATATAGATAGGGATGTTACGTTTCCAATGTGTGAATGAAAATATTAATTCATGAACCTTGAGATTCCATATTTGTGTCGTAGTTCAAGGCAGAGGCTAATTAGACACATTCCCACATAGTTACGGGGAATTCTGAAACACGAACTTCTGAGAATCCATATTTGTATTGTAGATTAAGTCCGACCAATTAGATGCATTCTCACGTCTCCAATTAGGGTAAAATATTACTTGAGGACCTTATGAAAAACAGAGAGACCCTCAATCTGTACAGCTGACACGCGTGGTGGTGGGCGTGAGGTGGTGACCAGCTGACTCCCTCACAGCTTAACTGGGTTGCCATAGTGACGTTTATTTACACCTGGGGGAGCCTGCCAATCACAGCTTATACCTTCTCTTGTTAACCCCACCCTCCCCTTCTCTACCCTCCCACCCCCTCACCTGCCCATCCTCCCTCCCTCTCATCTACCCATCCTTCCTACCCCCCCCTTCCCTCTCACCTGCCCACACACACACTTCTTATCAGCTACCTTATCTCTCTCTCTTTTTCACTGATTTATTCATATCTATTGACCAATGTTTTGTTTCACTCTCGTCCTTTTTGTTATTGTATTATCTGCGTCAGTCAGCTGTATGTGTATCATTCTTAAGAGACTGAATACTACACACACACACATACAGGTATTCTCTCTGACAAGACATTCCCAGACAGACATAATTTTTGTTTTTTGGTAACACGTAAATAAATTAGTCAATTATCTATTTAGAGAGTTGTATCTATCTATCTATCTATCTATCTATCATTCGTATTTATCTCTATCTATCTGTCTATTTATCTATCTATAAAACTTATAACGAAAAAAAAACCCTAATAATTCATGAATATTTCCGTATATTTTTTTTCCTGGTCAAATATAAAAAAAAAATTACCTTGAGACACGAACTCTATTATAAACCAGAACAGCGATTTGTGGTGTACGAATGGTGGAAAGGGGGAGAAGGAGGAGATAATGGTGGGGGTGGAGAGAGGGAGAGAATGGTGGGGGTGGAGAGGAGGAGGTAGAGAGATAGAAATTGTGATAAAAGAGAAGACATAGGGATGATAACTCTGAAAATCTCTCTCTCTCTCTCTCTCTCTCTCTCTCTCTCTCTCTCTCTCTCTCTCTCTCATGTGTCGTGACAGAACGAAATCACAGAGCAATCACGGAGGAACGAATTTCTTCCTACGTAAAATATCTTCAGGTTTACGACGCTTGATTTTGTTGGTCCTCTTGTTTACATACATACATACATACATACATACATACATACATACATAACCCGACGATACGAACATAAACAAAAAAAAGCCCAATTTATTCCTACCAATACAAACAAACAAACAACTGACCTTCCCCACTGTAAACAAACAACCATTTAAGGTTCATAAACACACCATGACCCAACCACTGTGTAAACAAACCTTACGTGACTTCACTCTTCACACATACGTTAACTAGATCACCAGTCAACCACGAGTTGTGTTTTACCTTCCTTTAACTGGAGATGTGAGAATGTGTCTTAATTTTTTTCATTCTATTACAAGTACTAATCCACTTAGGTTAGATTAGGTTAGGTTAAGATAGTGCTAGGTCAGGTTAGATTAGGTTAGGTTAAGATAGTGTTAGGTCAGGTTAGATTAGGTTAGGTTAAGATAGTGTTAGGTCAGGTTAGATTAGGTTAGGTTAAGATAGTGTTAGGTCAGGTTAGATTAGGTTATGATAGATTCTAAAAGGTTCGTATGTTTTATGCTGACACACACACACACACACACATACACACACACACACACACATATACACACATACACACACACACACAAATTGAATTACGATTTTAAATTATTAACAAAAATCAAAGAAATCGATCAGTAATATTAACAAGATACATTACCCAACCCCACACCTCACCTCTCTCATCTACCCTAACCTAACCTAACCTAACCTAACCTAACCTGCTCGGGTATTATAAGAACTTTATCTATGTCGCCTTTATTGATTCCTTTCACCCACTTGAATACTTCTATCATATCTCCCCGCACTCTTCGTCTTTCTAGGGAATGCAAGTTTAGTTTCTTTAACCTATCCTGATATGGAAGGTTTCTAAGTCCCGGAATCATTTTCGTCATTCTTCGCTGCACCGACTCTAGTGAATTGATATCCATTCTATAATAGGGGCACCAGAACTGAACCGCATAATGGAGGTGCGGCCTGACTAGCGCAAGATATAGTTGCAATAAGACCTCCGCACTCTTATTACTCACACTTCTAGATATAAAACCTACTGAGCTGACTGATCTTTCTAGTTACTACCTTAGTTGTTAGCTCTCATATTTGAGTTGTTCAGGCTGAACGTGTCCAGCATATGGGTTAAGCTTCAGAGCTTACAAAGCCATCAGGGTTACTTTCTGAAATTCCGAGTGCTAGTTTTCAAAATGTCCACTAGTAAATGGAAAGGGTCCTAGGACAGTGGTAGAAAATATAACAAACCGGGGGACGATGACGAACTGGACGTTTTGCTGACGCCAACTAGTGTTATCAAGTTCTCCACCATTATCATGCTCCACCACCATTTCAGATTAAGGTAAATCTTCACTGTAGATTATTGATATTATGTTTATGTAATTATTGGGCTCTCAATTCTAAGTGAAAATTTGGTTTTATTACGACATTTTAAGTGGATATTGTAGGGGAGACTTTTATTTTGTGTGGATTGCAAAAATAGCCTTGTGCTTCCCATCCAAAAAGTTTTGGCCGAATTTTGGCCTATTTGGCCGTGAGATGACGTGAACTTGGCCGTGAATCTTGTGGTACATCTGGCAACCCTGATTCTGATATGTTCTTATTACCACCATGCTATGTGTACTATTCCAGATGATACTAAATGTTACATAATACTTACTCGAGATAAATGTATCAGGTGCCTGCAAGAGAGCTCAGGTTCTCAACTGGCTCAATCATGTTATATTATCATCTTTAATCGACTCTATCTGTGTTCTTCTGGCTAAATAAACTGTATCAATACCCCGCAGTACACACACACACACACACACACACACACACACACACACACACACACACACACACACTGGTAAGTACAGTACATGGGGTTAAATAAATTCATACACCGGTAAAAGTTCCTCTCAATTTGGAACCTTTATATAACGGACTGTACTCTCCATATAATCCGTTAGAGGGAGGTTTCATATATAACGAACCCTCGATATAACGGACTTTCCTCTCTTTAAATAGAGGTATACATACTGTATATTGTTTCACACTTTTGATCTTTTTTTCACTTTTGTATTTCCTTACTATTATTATTATTATTATTATTATTATTATTATTATTATTATTATTATTATTATTATTATATTATTATTATTATTATTATTATTATTATTATTATTATTATTATTATTATTATTATTATTATATTATTATTATTTTTATTACTATTATTATTACATTTTCACCTCCCAGGCCCTGATGTGGGTCAGTAACCTGTTCCCGGGTGGAGTGATCCCTGTAAACAAAATAAAATAAATAAATAAATAAACAACAACAGGGAGGCAATAGTGACCAGAAGTAAACAAAACAAAAGAACATCAACACTGACGGACCACCCGAGTCGTGTTGGATCCTTCACGCTGTAAGAGACAGACAGACAGATATATGTTAGCAACACGCACTAGGACTACACCCACACACTAGGTCAACTGTCACACCTTTGAGGAAACCATCCCACTTGGTCCTCCATCTGTCAGTATTAAACAATAATATTCACTAAGAATAAAACAAATTATTTAAAAATAATAAAAATGTCAAAATTTTTTACATTTTTAATCTATACCACGATGGTGGTCCTGGTGCAGGGGGGCGACCAGTGTGTGGTGCACCTGGAGAGGTTGTCCCGCCAGGAGATCATTCTTCTGAACAGATGGGCAGCCCAGAAGCTGTGGTCCTTTGAGGCCAGCAGCGCTGGGCGGGTGGACACCAGCAGCTCGATGGTGCCCGACGGCGTTAGGCATCTTTCACCCTTCGTGGGAGGTGACGCACCTAGCGTAAAGGAGGGAGGTGACGCACTTTGCCTAGAGGAGGGAGGTGACGCACCTAGCGTCAAGGAGGGAGGTGACGCACCTAGCATAGAGGGAGGTGACGCACCTAGCATAGAGGGAGGTGACGCACCTAGCGTAGAGGGAGGTGACGCACCTAGCGTCAAGGAGGGAGGTGACGCACCTAGCGTAGAGGGAGGTGACGCACCTAGCGTAGAGGAGGGAGGTGCCGCACCTAGCGTTGAGGAGGGAGGTGCCGCACCTAGCATCGAGGAGGGAGGTGCCGCGTCTCAGCGGGTGAGGCAAAAAAGGCGCACCTGGCTTGCCAGAATGGCGAGGTATCGTGCCATGCTTAGGGAAAACTTGGTCGAATATTGGGCATTGGTGACCACGGCTATATTCTTGATAGTTTCGGCCGTGGCCATCTGGGATTTTGCCATAAATTCGCCAAAAACTCACGTGGAATGAGTTATCTTTTTTCAATAATTTTTTTACTACTGTATACTACTACTGTATAATATTCATTTGAGAGGAGTGAATAATAATTCATTTATTAATATCGTCTTAAAATTTGTTCATTCATATTGACTGGGCTAATGCCTCCTTAAGGAGGCCTTTTACGTCGACCTTGACAGAGTGCTGACCTCTATCACCAGAGAAGATAAGGTTGTGAGTCTTGGTGACTTCAGTGACTGAGTTGGCAGTGATGCTGACATTTGGTAGGGAACCATAGGGAGAAAAGCACAGACACACACACTACTGCTACTACGTGGACCAGGAAGTAACGAACACTTAAACCTAAGGGGTAGAGAATCACATTATCTACGAAGGCGCTGTTAGGAGGAGGGACGTTATTACACACACTCCTCCTCCTCAGCTCTCCATCGCTGAGGTCCAATTAAATCTTGTAAACATAATACTGCATTAAGTTTTTATCAAGGTTACATCATGCTGGCGAGGAGGTCTATGGCCGGGAGGTAAAGTGTGTGTGTGTGTGTGTATGTGTGTGTGTGCGCGTGTGTGTGCGTGTGTGTGTGTGCGCGCGTGTGTGTGTGTGTGTATGTGTGTGCGCGCGTGTGTATGTGTGTGTGTGTGTGTGCGCGTGTGTGTGTGTGTGTGTGTAATAATAATAATCATAATAATTAACGGTTTATTGAAAAAGTTCTGCAGCCCGAAGGCTGAAAATATACACTGGACATAAATGACTTATTACATACATTGGTGGTTTAACAAAAGCCTTCATTAGAGAAAGGTAAAGGAACATACAGTGAACATACAGATTAATGTAGGATTGTACGTGTTGAACAGCAAACACGTAGTGTAGTAACCCCCTCCCAGATGGTGTTAGGAGGGACCTCACGTGATGTAGTGGTTCCCTCAGATGGTGTTATGAGGGACCTGACGTGGTGTAGTAATTCCCTCGCAGATGGTGTTATGAGGGACCACGTGGTGTAGTAATTCCCTCACAGATGGTGTTATGGGGGTCCTCACGTGGTGTAATTACCTCACAGATGGTGTTATGAGGGTCCTCACGTGGTGTAGTAATTCCCTCACAGATGGTGTTATTAGGGACCTGACGTGGTGTGGTAATTCCCTCACAGATGGTGTTATGAGGGACCTGACGTGGTGTAGTAATTCCCTCACAGATGGTGTTATGAGGGGGCCTCACGTGGTGTAGTAATTCCTTCACAGATGGTGTTATGAGGGTCCTCACGTGGTGTAGTAATTCCCTCACAGATGGTGTGATGAGGGACTTGACGTGGTGTAGTAATTCCCTCACATATGGTGTTATGAGGGACATGTGGTGTAGTAATTCCCTCACAGATGGTGTTATATGAGTGAGGTTTGGTCCCAGGCCTTCCTATCGTAGACGGATTAACACATCGCTGGTTATCACGGGCCGTTATCACTGGGTACCTGGGACCTCACTGTGTGAAGGTTAACTTGGGTACGACTGTTACTGTTGAGTTGTTCTCACTGACTTAAGCACTGTTCACCACTGTTCACCTCTGTTTAACACTGGTTCCATTCCTTTCCTAAATGAAATTGTAACTTCTGGCGAGAACTTGTTGATATTCCGGTGGGGAGGAGGGTTCAGGGGAGGGGGTTGGTATGGGCCAACTTAACAGTTGACCTGGCTGCTCCGAGAGGAGCGCCAGGTACGTCTTGACCCTTCGGTGGTCAAGGATGTGTGCGCGCGTGTGTGTGTAATAATAATAATAATAATAATAATAATTAACGGTTTATTGAAAGAGCTTGGCAGCCAGAAGGCTGAAAATATACAGTTACATATTTGGGGAATGGGTTACGAATTACAAATAATATACAAGTGACACAAATAAGACATATAATAACTTAGATGGGGATCAGCTCAAACTACAGTTCATTTCAACATAGTGACAGTGTAGGGAGCAGTGTTTACTGGGAGTGAATACACTGATTTATTACATGTTATTGATAATTTTTACAATGGTTGGGACTGGGCTGTTCTTATAGCGATCAGTTCGTGCACGTATGGGCTGGATGCGGTTGTGGTGTCGAACAGCAATTCTCGGACAGGGGATCTCAGGTGGTAGTAGGGGCCGGTGTCGGGGATGGTGTAGAAGCTTCTTACCAAATTTGCAGTGTGTGTGTGTGTGCGCGTGTGTGTGCGTCTTTTTCATAAAGTGTAGAGAGGTGTACTGCGGGGTGCTAGTAGTGGTGGGTGTGGTAGAGCAGTGGTGGTGTGTGTGGTAGAGCAGTGGTGGTGGTGGTGGTGTGGTAGAGCAGTGGTGGTGTGTGGTAGAGCAGTGGTGGTGTGTGGTAGAGCAGTGGTGGTGTGTGGTAGAGCAGTGGTGGTGTGTGTGGGAGCAGTGGTGGTGTGTGGTAGAGCAGTGGTGGTGTGTGGTAGAGCAGTGGTGGTGTGTGGTAGAGCAGCAGTGGTGTGTGGTAGAGCAGTGGTGGTGTGTGGTAGAGCAGTGGTGGTGTGTGGTAGAGCAGTGGTGGTGTGTGGTAGAGCAGTGGTGGTGTGTGGTAGAGCAGTGGTGGTGTGTGGTAGAGCAGTGGTGGTGTGTGGTAGAGCAGTGGTGGTGTGTGGTAGAGCAGTGGTGGTGTGTGGTGGACTAGTGATGGTGTGTGGTAGAGCAGTGGTGGTGTGTTGATCTTGTGGGTAACGAACGGCTGGTGTCTGGGAGAGTTGGAGTCACAGAACGCACCCACACGCACCCACAGAGTCGAGTAGGTATGAAGTGTGTCTATTAGATATATACTGTAGATAGATAATAACGCCAAATCCCCACATACAAGTATACAATTTATTTCAGAATGTATATAGATAATCCAGGTATACAAACAATGTACAATCCCCTTCACTAGTGCGTTTACAGGGCTCGTCAGGTGTTGTGCAGTGTGGCAGCCCTGTGTTTGTTAACATTCGACAGAAGGAAACTCTCAATAGTACACATACCATAGAATTAAATTAAAACAATATTAAAACAAATATCTCAAAAAATAATGATTTGCGTAAACTTAATCCTATATGAGGTCTGTTTAAGGTATCAGAATATTTATAATGTCATCAAAATACAAATACTTACTTTGAGTTGATTACTATTACGGTATATAAGGAGGAAAATTTATAAGGGTAATCGGTTAAATATTGATATTATATGATTTTCTTTGACATAATTATCAAAGAAAATGACCATTAGTTATAGGTAGATGGTAACTAAAAGCGTCATTTAAGTTCTGATTGGTCGTGGAGGATGGGTTAGGTTAGGTTCACTACACATTCGATCTATAACTAAATAAAGCCTTGTATTGTCCAGAGAATACTTCTATCGGTGGCTCTAAATACAAGGATAATAAGGTGAACAGTGCTAAACAAGAGTACAAACAAAAACCTACATGCACATCTGTTTCAAGGGCTGGATACACACACACACACACACACACACACACACACACACACACACACACACACGCACGCACACACACACACACACACAGGTCAGTAAGCCACGGCCAAACTGCACAACACATAGTCTCACGTCTTCATAAGCCTTCAACAACCTCATGTCATAATTAACTACGTGTCTTCGGGAGTTTTGATTGGCTGTCGAGAGCAGGTGAGTTAAGTCCCCCCTCCACCTATCACTAATGAACACCTTGACGCGGCCTAATTAGAGTTACAGGTAAGGTTGAATTGATGACGTCAGGTGTGTGGAGGGGGGAGGGGGGAAACTGCTTCTAAATTATTCAATCCAATTGCAAGGCCTTGGTAGTGAAGGGCGTGGGGAGATAGCTGACTGATAGAGAGAGAGAGAGAGAGAGAGAGAGAGAGAGGAATAACAATAAAGAGAGAGAGAAAGGAAGGAAAGACAAAAAGATAGATGTGAAGAGAGAGAGAGAGAGAGAGAGAGGAATAACAATAAAGAGAGAAAGGAATAACAATAAAGAGAGAGAGAGAAAGGATGGAAAGACAAAATGATAGATGTGAAGAGAGAGAGAGAGAGAGAGAGAGAGAGGGGGGGGGGCGGTTGTTAAATGCACTACCACAACCAGAGTTCTGATAACCCTGACGGACCAATTAAGTCAAGTACAGTACGTTGATGATGGTGAGGTGATAAATTAGAAATGTAACTACCTCACCCTCCTCCTCAACCTTGCTGCCCCCCCACCTCAACCTTGCCTCAACCTTGCCCCTCCCCACCTCACCTTGCCTCCCCACCCTCACCTTGTGCCTCCCCACCTCACCCCTCCCCACCTCACCTGCCTCCCCCCCCCCACCTCAACCTTCTCCCCACCTCAACCCTTCCCCACCACCTCTCCCACCCATGTCCCCACCCTCATCCAACCAACCCAACCCTAACCTAACCTAACCATTACAGTCTCGGGTGGTGGTGATGAACAGTCAACACCCAGAAGAAGTCCCTCACCACCACTACTACCTCCACTGCCAGATGTTCCCCGACACTACCCTGGCTAACTCATCAAGAGGAAGCGAAAAGAGGTGAGTGACGGAGATGAGGGGGTGAGGGAGGTGAGGGAGGTGAGGGAGGTGGAGGTGAGGGAGGTGAGGGGTGAGAGGGAGGTGAGGGAGGTGAGGGGGAGGGGGTGAGGGAGGTGAGGGGGTGAGGGAGATGAGGGAGATGAGGGAGGGGAGGTGAGGGGGTGAGGGGGTGAGGGAGGGGGTGAGGGAGGTGAGGGAGGTGAGGGAGGTGAGGAGGTGAGGGAGGTGAGGGAGTGAGTGAGGGAGTGGCTGAATGAGTGACAGTACCGTGTGGACCTCACCTCGTATTAAACTATAACAAAAGGGGGTATATTTATTATTTAATGTGAGAATGATTATCTGTGACTAAACATGAGAAGCTATTAGAGGTGTCTGTCTGTGTATGTTTATATAATGTCTGTGTGGTATATTTCTTACTTACAGAAAGAGATCCTACGTCGCTTCGAGGTCGTGGAAAGAGAGGTCAGGATGAAGGACCTCACTTAAAGCGTTACCTCGTCTCTCTCTCAGGAAGGAACACCTCACCTACCACGCCACCTGGTGAAGTCAAGTACCACCCTATAGTGCTCATGGTGAGAGGGGGGGAGATGGGAGGGGAGAGGAGGGGGGAGAGGGGAGGGGAGAGGGAGGGGGAGGGAGGGGGGAGAGGGAGGGGGAGAGGAGGGGAGAGGGTGTAAACAAACATACAATGAGACTGACGGAGAGAGAGACTGGGAAGAAGAAAGAGAAAACATACAGAGGTAAAGAGAAACGGAAGAGAGAGAGATACGAACACAGAAACACAGACGTAGAGAGAAAATAGGTGTACTCTCTCTCTCTCTCTCTCTCTCTCTCTCTCCTCATACACAGCTACACTCACCCTAACCACATAATCCTTACTGGTAATTTTGCTTTCAGAAGAGTAAGAAAGAGGTGGAAGAAAAGGAAGAAGAGAAGGAAGAAGAGGTGGAGGAGGAGGAGGAGGAGGAGGAGGCTAATGAGGAGTTGGAGCAACTACTACAGGTGTGTGAGAGAAATGTCGTAGTGCCTGTAGTAGTAGCAGCAGCAGTAATAGTAGTAGTAGCAGCAGCAGTCATACCTTGCAGCTCTCTCTCTCTCTGTCTGTTCATCTGTCTGTCTGTCTGTCTGTTCATCTACCTGTCTGTCTGTCTGTTCATCTGTCTGTCTGTCTGTCTGTTCATCTACCTGTCTGTCTGTCTGTTCATCTACCTGTATGTCTGTCTGTTCATCTACCTGTCTGTCTGTCTGTTCATCTACCTGTCTGTCTGTCTGTTCATCTGTCTGTCTGTCTGTCTGTTCATCTACCTGTCTGTCTGTCTGTTCATCTACCTGTATGTCTGTCTGTTCATCTACCTGTCTGTCTGTCTGTTCATCTACCTGTCTGTCTGTTCATCTACCTGTCTGTCTGTCTGTTCATCTGTCTGTCTGTCTGTCTGTTCATCTACCTGTCTGTCTGTCTGTTCATCTACCTGTATGTCTGTCTGTTCATCTACTGTCTGTCTGTCTGTCTGTTCATCTACCTGTCTGTCTGTCTGTTCATCTACCTGTCTGTCTGTTCATCTACCTGTCTGTCTGTCTGTTCATCTGTCTGTCTGTCTGTTCATCTACCTGTCTGTCTGTCTGTTCATCTACCTGTATGTCTGTCTGTTCATCTACCTGTCTGTCTGTCTGTTCATCTACCTGTCTCTCTGTCTGTTCATCTACCTGTCTGTCTTTCTGTTCATCTACCTGTCTGTCTGTCTGATGTGTTAACAGTCAAACGTATAAACAATCTGCGTTAGTTCGGTTAATGGTAGAAACAGCAGTTAGTAGATAGAATGAGAGGCATACCTACCAGGTGAAAGAACCGGGGGTGCAGGGTACAGCCCAAGGGGAGAGCGGGTCGGGGGCGGGGAGGAAAATTCATCTCAGGAGGCTAGGAAACTCAAACCTAACCTAACCTAATATACTGAGTCCAAATACCCTAACGAAGTGTTGATGAGGGGAGGGAGAGAGAGGGAGGTGAAGTGAGGGAGGAGAGAGAAGAGGGAAGGGAGAGAGAGAGGGAGGTGAAGAGAGGGAGAGAGAGGGAGGGAGAGAGAGGGAGGTGAAGGGAGAGAGAGAGGAGGTGAAGGGAGAGGAGAGAGGGAGGGGGGGAGAGAGAGAGGGAGGTGAAGGGGGAGAGAGAGAGGAGAAGGGGGAGAGAGAGAGGGAGGAAGGGGGAGGAGAGAGAGGAGGTGAAGGGGGGAGAGAGAGAGGGAGAGGGAGGAGAGAGAGAGGAGGTGAAGAGGGAGGGAGGGGAGGTGAGAGGGAGGTGAAGGGAGAGAGAGAGGGAGGTGAAGGGAGGGAGAGAGAGAGGGATGTGAAGGGGGGGAGAGAGAGAGGGAGGTGAAGGGGCTTTCTGGGACGCCCTTGCATCCTCAACTCCTACAGCTGACTGTTAAGACCTCCTCCATGAAGGATACTCTCTGGGTCAACAACAGGTCACTGAAGGACTCTAGGATACTCTCTGGGTCAACAACAGGTCACTGAAGGACTCTAGGATACTCTCTGGGTCAACAACAGGTCACTGAAGGACTCTAGGATACTCTCTACGTCAACAACAGGTCACTGAAGGACCCCCAGGACAGTTTCCATCACCACGTAACTCGTCAAACTTTCTAAACGGAACCTGTAGAAAACAGAGGACTTTCCTTTCACGGTCGTAGTGTCCCTGTAGCATTGTAGCTGTATGACCTGACCTTGGTGACCTCTGACCTTGTCTTTCAGATCAAGGAAGAGGAGGAGGAGGACGTTGACAAACTGTTGGAGACTCAGATGGTGATAATTGCCCAGTTGGTTGTGTGTGTGTGTGTGTGTGTGTGTGTGTGTGTGTGTGTGTGTGTTAGCAATATACATATGCAGTATTACACATACACCCATATATACATACAAAACACACATGTACGGTGTTAATAAACTACATGTGTACTTTTAAACTTAACAACTTAATATGTGTACCTATTTGTAAATGGTTACTAAAAGGCAAATTTGATTAAATTTTAGCGCAACCAACACATGTTTCCATCTCCTAAACTAACCTAACCAGCACAGTATAGTCACACAGGTTATAGGAGCATTAAGTTAAAGAGGGTGAAGTGTACTGAAGTGATGGTGTACACGCTGAAGTGTAGTGAACTGAAGTGAAAGTGTACAGAAACACCAAAAAAACCTAATAATTTATTAAACAAAACACCCCAGAAATGGATCACAGTATCTCGTTAACTTTGGTTGTTCAGCCTAAAGCAAGACTCATCAGACAGCCTGTGAATCTTTGACCATCTGGATACATTCGTCATACTTATATTTATTACGTAATATATTAATGACAGGGTTAGTGGCCAAATGGATACAATGATCGCTTTCTGTCATGAGGGTCGGTGGTTCGCAGACGGGAAACCCCAAGTTGCCCTAGCTGCGAAATGGTACATGGATTAAGTTAAGAAAATGATGGTGGTCGATGTTCCTCATGCCGAATCCTTGTGTACCGAAGGCTTAGGGTACAGTGTGCTATATCCGCACTGCCCCTAACATATCCATATTGTGTGTATGTTGATCTGAATATTTTTTTATACTGTTGATTACACACACACACACACACACACACACGCACACGCACACAGTCATGATCACCTCAACCTCTCACTTCCGCCCATCAGACTGAAGCACAGAGGAAGAGCCTACCAAAGTACATACCACGACTGAACACCATGTGGCAACAGAGGCTGGAGGCTTCAGAGAGGAACCGCCTGAAGCGACTGAAGGAGTTAGAGGTAGCCAGAGAAACGTTCAAGAAGGACATGGAGAAGAGAGGAAGAAACAGACCCGGCACCAATAACAAACTCTACCACAGTGCCATAGACGTGAGGAATGGATCTGTGCCTAGCAGGTGAGGGAGGGAGAGAGAGAGAGAGAGAGAGAGAGAGAGAGAGAGAGAGAGAGAGAGAGCAAACACAACTGGATATACATATAAACACCCATCCAATCCATCCACCTCACCACCCTATCCATTTATCCACAGGGCCACCCTCAGAAAGCGTCCCCCGGGGTCCTTGAGACTATCAGATGAAGACGAGGGCGTGGAAGACCTCTCACTACGTACCTCTAGAACCTCCTCCTTCGTCACCCCCTTCAGGAGAGAATCGTTCCCTCCTCCATACTCTGCCCTCGAGAGGTCTGGTCACATACTACCGGTCAAGGAATACTTCAAGCCCGAGCTGAAGGTACGTGCTGTTAAATGCTGTTAATACGATGTTTAATGGACGAAAATGCTGTTAATACGATGTTAAATGGACGAAAATGCTGTTAATATGATGTTAAATGGACGAAATTGCTGTTGTATATAAATAAGAGGGAAATTACTTACCCTAAATCACTTACCCCCCCTAATCTACCTACTCAATCACCCCCCCTAATCTACCTACTCAATCACCCCCCCTAATCTACCAACTCAATCACCCCCTCCTAATCTACCAACTCAATCACCCCCTAATCTACCTACTCAATCACCCCCTCTAATCTACCAACTCAATCACCCCTAATCTACCAACTCAATCACCCCCTAATCTACCAACTCAATCACCCCTAATCTACCCACCAATCACCCCCTAATCTACCTGCTCAATCACCCCTAATCTACCAACTCAATCTCCTCTAATCTACCTACTCAATCACCCTCTAATCTACCAACTCAATCACCCCTCCTAATCTACCAACTCAATCACCCCTAATCTACCTACTCAATCCGCTCAATCTCCCCTCCTACCAATCTAACTCAATCACCCCTAATCTACCAACTCAATCACCCTGACCAATCTCATCACCCCTAATCTACCTACTCAATCACCCCCTCTAATCTACCAACTCAATCACCCCCCCTAATCTACCTACTCAATCACCCACCAATCATTCAATCACGCGGAATTAGTGGTGGGTTTTGTCCTTACAGATGTACACAAAGGTCAAGCCCTTCAACTTCCAAGCACCTGTCAAACGTCGACACAGCTGCACCATCCACCACTTCCATCACTAACACCTGCTACACCCCCCCAACACACACACACCTGTACGACACACCTGTACACTGATGGTAAGTAATTATAATGCATCTTGGGTAGGAATTATACACCTGATTATTAATTACACACCTGTAAATTAGACTACTTGCATATCTGTTGGAATTTCTTAATTATACACCTGCTAATAAGACTACTTGCACACCTGTTGGAATATCTTAATTATACACCTGCTAATAAGACTACTTGCACACCTGTTGAAATGTCTAATTATACGCCTATTTTATAAGGAGTAACTATACACCTGCTAGTATCTGTTATTATACACCTGCTAGCATCTATAATTCCACACCTGCCAATAAGACTAATTCCACACCTGTTAATGAGCCTAATTACAAACCTGCATCTCGAGCTAAATATTTATAAGTTAGATACTATTTATATGCCTCAGCTATAAAACTTCAGGAGAGCTTAAGTTAGCTTTTGGGGAGACTAACATAGCTTTTATAGGATTATATTGTAGCTTTAAGGGGGATTAACGTCACTGTGTGTATGATTAAGGTTAAATATAGCTTTCGAACCCAAATCCAACACCGAACCCAATTCCGAATCCGAATCCACTTGTTTATCGATTGATTCACCATTCCCCTCACAGACTTTAAGCGGGAAGGAGTCAGCCACACCCCCTCACAAGACGAGCCACACCCCCTCACAAGACGAGCCACATCCTCAAGACCCGCCACACTAGTAGGACGTCTCTGAGGATCTCCTTATACCTACTAAAGTCCTCATCTCGTCTCCTGAAGGACCGGGAGGTGGATTGAAGGACTTGTTACTAATGATGGTGTGTTCGTCTGTGTACTCTACTGTGATATTATTGTTGTAGATATAGTTATTATGTGTGTTAACTGTGTAAATAATCACCACATATTCACACTGCCTACACACAACAGTCTAGGAAGAGTTAGCTGAAATAGTTTAGTAAATGTGGAATATTTTTTAGAAAGTATTAAATATTAAAGAAGGAAAAAAACTATTTTGGATATTTTATTTATATCAGTGACCCCTGTTATTATTTGGTCATTATTACTATCATTATTATTGTTTATTATCAGTAAATATCGTTACTTATAAGTGGTTCAATAGAGGTACCTGCACTACGGCACCTCACTTACCTAGAGATAGAATGCCTGCAACTGCCTAGCTTATACTATACAAGCAAGAGGTGACCTAATTGAAGCTCGGATAGCACTACTTGACCAACACGGGAGCAAGTAGATACATTCTGTAGCCAGTACATGCCCAGTACTTGTCAACAGTGAACAACCGCCCATGACACTAACGACCCGATCAGTCACAAAGAGTATAGTAGTAAAATTTGTTTAACTACAGCAAGTTGTTTAGTAACTGCTATACTTCAGTACAGATAAATACAACAGACACTCATCTTTGTCCTTGTTGGCGGCCAGTGACGTGAGGCTCCTGGTAAGAGAGTAATTAAGAAAACACTGATATGTGAACAGCTGAGTGGCAGACGTTCAACTGACGACTGGGGCAGCGGAATACTTGGGCATAAAACAAAACAATAACGTATTCCGCCAAACCTTAAACCAGATCCCAATATTAATATAATTTACTCTATTATCAACTAAATCTACATAACTACAACAAATATGAAGCTTACTGTTTAAAGTATAAATTAGATAAAGTTGCCAAAGTAGTAGTAGTAGCATCGTTAATCTTATTTTTATTACTATTACAATTATTAATACTTTCATTACTAAAATTATCACCATCATCATCTCACCATCATTATCATTCACATTACATTACACATCATGGAGGAGTGAGAGACAGGCAAGAGAAAGAGAGAATTAATAACTAAGTGTGCTTTGTGTACGAGACAGAAACAGAGAGATAGACAGACATTCTCGCTATACTGTATTTCTTAAGTCTCCTCTAGTAAGTGTCTATCTGTCTATCTATCTATCTATCTATAAATCCATCTATATTGCTCTCTCTCTCTCACGGGGTCAGAGGTCATTAGTGTCCCATCACTCGACCTCATTATCGGGGTCATCATTCCCTCGTAATTATATTCATTATTCAATTATGTCTCCACTCTCGTGTGATTATCTCTTGACAAGACTTAAGACTCTAGCATTATTAGAACGGTGAGGATAATTGTTGTTGTGTGTGTTTTGCTGTTGTTTTACTGTTTTGGTATTTATGTGTTGATACATACATACATACATACATACATACATACATACATACATACATATACATACATACATACATACATACATACATACATACATAGCATATATATACCAGTATCGGTGTACTGTATTGCATTGTGTTTTTAATGTAGGCTAATATACAACATACATGGTATAGAAATCTTAAAAATAAAAAATTACCTTTGCTTAAGGCTGAATATCTTGTTTAGCTGCAGTCTTCTCCCCCCACTGGGTGTGTGACTTGGTGCCCATTCATACTTTTCTGTAGATCGGATCTTTTTCAGTATTGGCTGATTGCTCTTTAGAAAGGTGTAGAAGTCACTGCAAGGTGTTTCTCGGAAGTTGTACTGTACAGTCAGAATGCTTTTCATTGTTTCAACACTCAATTTGTTCCTTTCCTTTGTCCATTGACTTTGCATCAGTGAAAAAACTCTTTCTACATTTGGATTGTGAGATTATATAGTAAAGAAGAATTGTGCAATTCTTAGCAATTCTGAGTGACATTCAAAGTTCTTTGATTTTTCAAAGTGTCTCGTCCACTTTTTATGTGTTGGCAGATTACTAAATTCTTCATCACTTGTAATTTTCCACAAACTGTTTTTTTTTCCGTGGAGAAAATGATGGAAGCTGAAATTATTCCGGACTTTTGAAGAATTTAAAAAATTCCTTCCGGATGAAGATTTCGAGACCTAAATGGAGGACATGTCCGGGAAAATACGGACGTTTGGCAACCCTACAGATAGGAACATAAAAATACAATAGTAGATAAGGATCCACAGGGAAACACACAATGGAAACAAAATCAAATCGAAGAGTATAAGTAAAAGGAATGAGAACACAATTGAAGGACATTATAGAGGATTCACGACTCTATACAGAACTCGGGATTGATTAGTTTTGTTCATGGCACATCTATCTCCTCGCTTCCTGCACAGTACTTCCTTCTCACAATTATGTCAACAAACATTTAACACCCAAACAATGAGACAGGTAAACTCAGCCCTTCAGGTAAAAATCTGCTAATGAGGTACATGTAAAACATTAACTCTTGACAGTACCAACCTTGTTATGACTCCGATGTGACCTACAAATTAAGAGGTCAGGTCAGGTCATGATGGTACTGACACCAGGCCCTCATAACAGACACTCACACAGACACTCACACAGACACACAGACACACACACACAGACACACAGACACACACACACAGACACACAGACACACACACACACACAGACACACACACACAGACACACAGACACACACACACACACACACACACAGACACAGACACACACACACAGACACAGTTTAAGTTTTTGTCATAACTCGATGGAAATTAATTTGTATATGGTAAAATTTGTTGTTTGATTTAAGATGACATTTGTTATCATATCAAAGTTATCCCTATTGTAGGTTAGGTTAGGTTAATGTTGGTTAGATTAGGTTAAAGCTGGTTAGGTTAGGTTAAGGTTGGTTAGATTAGGTTAAGGTTGGTTAGGTTAGGTTAAATTAGGTCACAGATTATATTATCACATAAAGTTTTAAACAACTTGGGTTAACACACACAAGTTTTATTCTAATCACTCACATTACATCACCATAGTTAATAAACACATAATGTCTGACGTAATTTCCTTTCATAACAAAATCCGAACGATGATAACTACAGCAATAATTAATAAATGACTAAATAAATATTGGCAAATGAAATAATAATAATGATAATATATACAGATAAATCAACATCATTTACATTCATCGACTCTTCCCTGACCTGACCACGCGGCACTGCTCACTAAAACAACGTGATGAGGAAAGTTTCTCACTGTTGGTTGGACAAACGTATGTACATGTCTGATGGTGAAGGGGTGGCATTATCTTCCCCCAGAGGTTGTGAGGGGTGGCGTCACTGCTGGTGGGTGGCATTATCTTCCCCCAGAGGTTGTGAGGGGTGGCGTCACTGCTGGTGGGTGGCATTATCTTCCCCCAGAGGTTGTGAGGGTAGTCACTGCTCGTGGTGGGTATTATCTTCCCCAGAGGTTGTGAGGGTGACGTCACTGCTGGTGGGTGGCATTATCTTCCCCCAGAGGTTGTGAGGGGTGGCGTCACTGCTGGTGGGTGGCATTATCTTCCCCCAGAGGTTGTGAGGGTAGCCGTTTCCTCTTGAAGAAGCCGAGCTGTGAGAGGTAAAGACTCGGTGTTGTTAACTTAGGCAGCAGAAGGAGGGATGGGATATTGGTGATAAACAGATGTAAAGAAGAAGAATATGATGTAATTGAAATGAGACACACATACATACATACACCAACCTAACATTAACCTAACCTAACCTAACCTAACATTAACCTAACATTAACCTAACATTAACCTAACCTAACATTAACCTAACCTAACCTGGCAAGTATCATTAAGCTGGTCAGATGAGGGGGAGGTTAATCTACAGGTGAGAAGGTAACTTAGTAAATACCTTGTAGAGGACAGCGATGACCACCCCCACCAGCAGTAGTCCTCCTAGGATAGACATAATGATCACCCAGGCAGGAGGTCCATCTGTGGCCATCTCCCGGAGTAGGACCAGCTGTGTAGCCACCTTCACCTCCTGCACCAGCTGGTTTTTGTCATCTAGATAGGCCAAGTTCTTCCTAGGGGACACCACCTGGATCCCACACGATGATTGCACCTTCAGCAGCCCATGAGTGTCCTGTGGGAGGTGAAGGGAAATAGTTATGTTTAAGGGATAGTTTGAAGTAGTAGAGGAGTTATGAGATAGTCAGAGAGCCGTGATGACCCCCCCCCACCTCTCTCACTCACCTGAAGGTTGGCAGTAAGGATCACAGCCAACAGGTAGATCTTCACCTGACCTTCACTCGGCAGGTTCATCAACTCACACCTGTAGATACGTAAAAGTTTCAGAGATTCACAAACTAATTAATTTTATCAGTATTTTCAAATGTAATTATCGCAGCAGTAATAATAATAATAATAATAATAATAATAATAATAATAATAATAATGATGATGATGATGATGATGACGATGATGATGGCAATAATAATAAATAATAATGATAAAAATATCTCACCTGTAAGTCCAACATTCGAAATTCCTGCAGGACACAATCTGTTCCTCTCCTCTTCCTCCTGATTCGTTGCCAGATCCTACAGGACTCTCCGTTGACATGCCCGACTCATAGTCCTGCTCCTGGGTGACATTGTAGCACTGGTAAGATGTTCCGAGAGGCACCTCCAACACCGGGAGGTCCTGCAGGAGGGAGAACTGCTTCCCATCCGTCCTATTTCTCACTGGCCAGGATATATTGATCTGAAGGAGCGGAAGAAGGATGTCAGGATGCTTAAGAGATGACCGAGAAGATTTAAAGGACATAGGATTTCGGGAATGATGGTTTAAGGATGGGATAATCTCACCATAAAGGATTTACTAAATATGTCATAGTCACCGCTTAACATATATCCATTCTCTGTTAACCTGAATTTAAGGGTAAACTGTGTTATTGTGACTCCTCCTCTACCTGGGTGTGGATGAGCTGAGTGAGGCCGCGGTTGGTTAAGACGTATGTATGGTTGATTATCTCACCCATCTTCTCTGGGCTGTGGGTAAGGTGAGAGAAACGTGTGTAAGTGTAAAAGTTATTTGGAGAAAAAATAATATTTGATAGATAGGTCTCCCTCTCTCTCTCTCTCACGCACGCACACTCACTCACTCACTCTCTCTCACTCACGCACACACACACACACACACTCACTCTCTCTCGTCACGGCTTACCTGTACTCGTGAGGGAAGAAGTGGTGAGAAGTGACGTTCTTAGCCATAGGTGTACTGTTGCTGCCGTTGACTGTAAGTGACTCCGGCTGGCTTTCACTGTAGGGGACACACAGATATTTTAGATGACTCTCTTTAAAGTTTATAAGAGGAATTTCTAGAAAGATTTTGTCTACTCTCTCTCTCTGTCTCTCATTCACTCTATCTCTCTCTCCCTTTCTACCAATATATAAATCTCTCTCTCTACCTTTCTCTCCATTTATCACTCACTCACTCACACTCACTTTCTCTACTTCTCTCTCTATCTCTCACTCCCTCACACTCACTACTTCTCTCTCTATCTCTCTACTCACCCATATAAGTTTAACGAAGGCACCACCCTAGGCAGGAGAGTGTAGGAGGGAAGGTTATCGCTCTCGTTAAAATCCTCGTTAAACACTCTCATGGACAGGTCGCCCTTGATGGTAAAGTTCTCCGTTGACTGTGAGGCGTTTAGGAGGACCTCTATCTGTGGCTGCAACACCACTGCCAGATGAAACTGTCAATCAAGAGTTTTAAGTTTAAGGTCCCAGTTTTAAGTTTTAGGTTCCAGTTTTAAGTTTAAGGTCCCAGTTTTAAGTTTAAGGTCCCAGTTTTAAGTTTAAGGTCCCAGTTTTAAGTTTAAGGTCCCAGTTTTAAGTTTTAAGGTCCCAGTTTTAAGCTTCAGGATGAATTTGTTATATAAAGCAGAGGTAGGTAGGTAGATAGATATAGCTAGATAGATGAAGAACAGACAGATAGATAGATAGATAGATAGATAGATAGATAGATAGATAGATAGATAGATAGCCCCCTTAAAGCTTCCTTTATACAGGATGATTAGTTAGGTTAGGTTAGATTAGGTTAGGTTAGGTTAGGTTAGGTTAGGTTAGTGTTAGGTTAGGTTAGTGTTAGGTTAGATTAGGTTAGTGTTAGGGTGGTTAATCTTCAAGTTAGGTTAATATTCAGGTGAAATAAGGTAAGTGGCGAAGACTTGAGGTGATCTAATTAAGTACTGTACCTGTTCCCCTGGGCTGAATCTCTTGGGGGAGGTGACGCAGGTGCCGTTGGACATACACGTGAGGGAGGCAGTGCTGTCGAGGACACGGCACTCCTGTAGGGTCATCCCAAAGACCTCCCCGACACGAAGGACTGGCTCAAAGGCAGTGTTGTTCTCCACTGATAAAGTAGCATTCACCAGCACCGTCGTCTCCCCGATTATAAAGGTGATCCTGAGGGTGGTGAGAGTTAGAGAGGGACAGAAAGAAAAAATACAAGAATATTTTATAAAGTGAAAATATTACACTATGAATCACGGATCTCTCTCTCTCTCTCTCTCTCTCTCTCTCTCTCTCTCTCTCTCTCTCGCTCTCTCTCTCTCTCAACTTACTCCTTCTTGTCGAGAGAGAGCCGCAGGTTGGTCTTGGCCACACAGGAGCTGACGTCATCCCCACATGTAAACTTGACAGATGTGGTGCTACTCAAGTCATAGGGGGTGGGGGACTCCTTCCTGAACACCGGCAAGAGGTCCTGTGAGCCCCAAGAGTGAATCTGAAGGACTGTAACGTAGAGTTCGGCCTCCGAGATGGCTAAGAACTCCTCTTCAGTGGCTAGATCCTGTAGAATATCACATAAGGGACGTTAGAAGAAGGTGTGTGCAAGATGGGTGTTTTAGAATAAAGTGATGGGTTTCTGATAATATTACAAGTACCTCACGCTAGCAGTAACAAGTCGTAAAGTAGTTTCAGGACATAAAAGTAAAGAAAGTAGTAATACCATAAAATGCAAACCCAAAAAGTAGTAATTTTAGGTCATTAAAATAAAATGAAATCTTCTTTTCTCACCTCAGCGTAGACTTCATATGTGATGTTGTGGGTCTCGTTGATCATGCGGATGGTGTTGGTGGTGTTACGGTCCTCCTTGAAGAATATCCTTTTCCTCGACTGGCCAACATCTAGTTCCACCTTGACATCCAACTCTGGAGGACGGTGAATCGGGGTCAGAAGACAGGAGAGGTCAAAGAAAGGTCGGTTGGTTCAGAAGGGTCAAGATGAAAGTAGAGAGATGAAATAGTAGTTGAGGATGAGAGAGAGAGAGACAGAGAAGTGAATAGGATATAAAGACAAACACAGATAAATGAGGATAACAATAAAAACAAAAATACTAATAATAATCAGAGATGCACCAGACACACAGAAGTACCCTCACCCAGATCTAGGCCGTGTGGGGCGTCTTGGACCTGAAGGGTGACGCAGAGAAAGAAACACACCCTCCTGTCCTCCTCTACACCTTCCTTATTACAGGTCCTCGCTCTCAGGTCCACGGGGTTATTCCTAAACTCAAACACAGACACACGCAGTCGTAGTACCGGGGCCGTCCTGTAGGTGGAGTACGACAAAAATATGAAATAAGGTAAGTGCGACAGGTTAGATAGGTGTGTGTGACAGTCAAGATGGTTATAACAAAATAGTTTACGTGTGTGTGACAAAGTGTTAGAGACCGAGGGACTTAAGGTGTGTACACGACAGGTAACAAAGATAATTAAAACAGGTATATTCAAATAGCATCCAGAGACCCCCCCCTCCCCCCCCACCCTCTCCACACCTCAGTACCTACCTGAAGAAGTGGGCGGTGTTGGACAGAGGTGCCCCCACCAGGAGGTCAGGATACCCATTCTTGTCCACGTCCTTCCCACCTGCTACACTATACCCGAAGAGTGACATCTGTGACTCACCCACCACCTGGCGAGGCTGTAGTATTACCTGTAGGAGGATGTTACCTGCTCACTTAACTATTTCAGGTATATGCAATTAAGAAACATCAACTTATCAATCAATTCATCTGTTTATTTATTTATTTACTAGTTTGTTTATCAATTATATTCAACTTATTCATTTGTTATGTACAACACCTGTCTCCAGAAGTATGGTGTAGGGGGGGGGGGATACAACTCACCTGAGAGGGTTCTGAATTGAGACCTGCAAGAGAACCCAGGTACACGAATACAGCGCCTCCTCCAGGGTGCTGTGGCGCCCCTACAGCCACGTCTACGTCAGGAGAGAGAGGGAGAGAAAGGAATGCTTATGCTGGCGTATGTTCGTCTGGCTTAGCAGTATTCCAGTATTATAACGATATGGCTACAGTAGGCTACAGCACTAGCCTACCTTAGATCAACACCAACATCTACTTATGAATACAGGAAGCTACAGAGAACTACAGGAGGCTATCAGGGACTACAGAAAGCTTCAGAGGACTACAGGAGGCTTAAAAAGGCTACATGAAGCTACAGAGAACTACAGGAAGCTACAGATAACTACAGGAGGCTAAAGAAAGCTACACCAAGCTACAGAGAACTACAGGAGGTTAAAGAAGGCTACAGGAAGATACAGAGGACTACATGAGGCGATCAGGGACTACAGGAGGATAGAGAAGGCTACTGAGAACTACAGGAGGCTTAAGAAGGCTACCACAAGCTACAGAGGGCTACACGGTACTCAAGAAGGCTACCGCAACCTACAGAGGACTACACGGTGCTCAAGAAGGCTACCGCAAGCTACAGAGGACTTCACGGTGCTCAAGAAGGCTACCGCAAGTTACAGAGGACTACTAGAGGCTACAGCAAGCTACAGAAGCACGCGTCAGACGGCTACATACCTTGATAGCCGTCCAGGTTGAGGTCGCCCAAACAGGCTACACTGGTGCCGAACCTACTGAAGTCTTTCTCTCCTTTCAGTGTGATGTTGAGGCCCTGAGAGAGAGAGAGAGAGAGAGAGTGAGAGGGAGAGAATGAGAGTGAAGAACAACAACAACACAACATAAAAAAGAACAAGAAAAAACAAACAATAATAATTCCACACACACACACACACACACACACACACACACACACACACACACACACACATTACCTTTACGCCCACAACAAAGACTTTTCCCGTCTCGTTGTAACCACCGCCTGCAGCCACACGCCCTAGAGGAGCCCCCACCAACACCTCACCCACGCCGTCACCATCTACGTCACATACCGTCAGCACCGCGCCCTTCATCTCTCCTATGCCACCGATACCCTCCTTCAGGATCTGGTGTGATGTCTCTAACTCCACAACCTGTAGAAGGAGGATTCAAATTAGGGTTAGGTTAGGTTAGGTTAGGTTAGGGTATCTCTCTCTCTCTCTCTCTCTCTCAGTATAACCAACTCACCTCGCCAGATTCCCTACAGGATGTTAGTACCCCGTCCCTAAAGTCCTTCTGCGTCATGCCCCAGCCGTCGTAAGGTTCCTCTGACCCACACTCCTTCGTCAGGTTCCTCTCCAGGGGGTCAAGGTCCATAGAGGTCAAGTCGTACTTCAACAAGTATCCTGTGAGAGAGAGAGAGAGAGAGCAGTGAGAGTGAGTGAGGGAGAGAGAGAGAGAGCAGTGAGAGTGAGTGAGGGAGAGAGAGAGCAGTGAGAGTGAGTGAGGGAGAGAGAGAGAGCAGTGAGAGTGAGTGAGGGAGAGAGAGAGAATAGTGTAGATTACATGTACAAGTCTGAGAGAGAGAAAAAGACAGACATAGCCATAGAAGGAAAGGCAGACAGACACACAGACAGACAGAGACAGACAGACAGACAGACAGACAGAAGAGAAAAACAACGATTTCAAAGCCTAATTTAAGTAAAGCAGAGAAAGCAATGATAAAAAAAAAGAACTCAGAGTAAACAAGGAAGTTACCAAACATTATCATTAACTCTCATACGCTGGATAGCTTCAAACACAGGTTGGACGGAAATATGAGCGATAGGGGTTGGGTGTAAATGAGATTACCTAGTATGGGGCAATAGACCAGCTGCAATTTCCTCCATACTTATGTTCTTAAAGTTGGGAAGAATGAGAGATGGTGATAATAGATGTTGGAAAGGAAGAGAAAGAGAGACGAGAAGTATGTAATATTTACCTGGGTTATCGTCTGTTCTGCTGGGACAACCTAAGTACAGCACTGTGTCGTTCTGTAACATGAAAATACAGTTACAGGTACAATTACAGCTATAAGATGGAGATAAAGGTACAGATCCAGCTATAAGTAAGTACCAAATTCAGTTTACATGTATAAATACAGGTAAATACAGTTAGAATCTGATTAAAGTTGAAATACCTTATCAAACGCAGCGCTGAAGCCACAATACCGCACATTATCTGAAACATTAACAAAGTATTAATTTAAAAATCAATAGAAATTACAAATATATTCAGTTTTTACTTGTTTATACTTGTTTTTAGTTGCTTATACGTAAATTAAGTAAGGTTAGCGCGACAACACTCACTTGTTTTGGGTTTAAGACGCAGAGGCTTATGTGAGTTACCGTATAGGAGTAAACATTCCCCTTCTGGTATGACTGTGCGGTCACCTCCTCTCTGCTTATAGTATGAAGATCGTGGAGCGCACATCTACACATGAGAGATAGAGATAAATGGAGAGAGATAGATATAAATGGAGAGAGATATAGATAAATACAGATAGATAGATAGAATTGAAAACAGTGGCCGGAAACTTCCCTCAATGTTTCCATCATTTGCTCTAAAAATTAATTCTAAACTCACACACACACATACATACACTCCCTCTCTTTTTCACACACACACACTTACTGTCTTTCCCACACACACTCACTGTCTTTCTCACACACACACTCTACCCACCCACACACTCTGTATTACATTCACTCACACACACACACACACTCGACCTACCAGGAGAGGAGCGTTAGCAGATGACCCGGTGACCACAGTTGACCCGAGACCAAAGTAATAGCCTCCTTTACCATACGTCCTGAGGTCCTTCTTATCAGCTGTCAGGAGGAAGGTACAGGTGCTAGTTAGTTAAGGTCCTGTCTCTCTTTGTGCGTTCTTCTCTATGTTTACATCTGGTTATTCAGTAGCTTCCAGGGATAAGCCTTCACTGAGATAGACAGACAGACAGACAGATAGACAGACAGATAGACAGACAGACAGACAGACAGATACTCACAGCCTGGGTCATAGAGTGGCTCCAGTTTGGTATCACCTTGGCAACAGATGGTAAACTCATTATGGGGGTCGAACAGGTACACTTCACCTGGGATAATCAGACCATAACCATGTTCACCGTCACCGCCAAGCCCATTGTCCTCCATGGGGGCTGCCACGACCAACCTGACGAAGGAGAGAGCGAGGTGTGATTATGGTGGTGTGTGTGTGAAGACTTATATTCTCACTTCATTTTGTTCTCTCTCTCTCTGTAAGACTCATTTCCTCACTTCATTTTGTTCTCTCTCTCTCTGTAAGACTCATTTCCTCACTTCATTTTGTTGTTGGTCTCCCAGAAGGCGACACTGTAGCCGAACTGGGAGGAAGAGTTGCCAGTTAACGTTGAAGAATTCTCTGTGTAGATGTTGTGGCTGGCGCCTCTCGTTGCCAGGAATAGGACGAAGAACGACCGAACCGCCATCATCCTGGGAGAAGAAGATGAATTAGCTACATTGTCAAGATGACCTTTGGGAGGAAGCGATGAACTGAGAGAGAGAGAGAGATGCTGTAGATATATGGATAGTTAGGTAAAGAGAGGGGGAGGGGGGCAGGGCAGATAGATAAAAAGAGAATCACTTAGTGTTCTTACTACTACAATAATCATAAGTTAACGCCTTTACAACAATTGACTTTATTACAAGCATAAGTAAATATAGTTGTGTTCCATGTGTCTGTTAGCTGCAGTAGCGAGGTCGGCACTACACTTGATCGCATTCACTGCCTCTACTGTAAAGTCAGGTATCCATTCACAGCTGGGTGGCATTAGGGTACCCCGGGATCGAACTAGCGACCCTCAGAACAGGAGGCGAGTGCTGCATCAACTCGGCCACTGCTCCCTGCCACTTACCTTATCTAACATAACATAATGTAACTGATTTTAACCTAACTTTACTTAACCTAATCTCTCTCTCTATCTATTCATCTACATTATTTAACTAATGGCCATCCCCTAGAGTTGGCCATACCAAGAGAAGGAGTGTAAGATCCCTCCATTGTTCTTGGTTTTTTTGTCAAGGTCTATTTTGAAGCCCAGTGCTGTTGTTGACCGTTCCATAAGTCTACCACCCTCTCTGTGAAAAATATTTGAGTATTTCCTTATATTAATTCTGCATGATAACTTGACGATGTTGTAGTTATGTCCTCTCGTGTTGGTGTTGCGTGACAAGTGACATCACGTAGAAATGTTCCGAGTTCACGTTTTAAATCTCTTTCAGGATGTGCCTTGTCTGAAGGGTTGTTAGTCCTAAGGCCTACTTGGATAATCCAGATGACATACAATAGTTCCAGAATCATCTTAGTCGTTCTGTGTTGCACCTTTTCTAGCGATATTAGATCGTTCTAGAACTAGGATTTCCATGCCTGTACCTAGTAATCCAGACTGGGTCATACGAGAGATTTGTACAGCTGAAGGAACATCTATCTGTCAACAACGCCACACCTACCTGGGTTCAGTAGCAGCACCGTCTTAATGAAGGAGAAGTAGGAACGTTCACTTGTTATAGGCGCACAGGTGATGTCTCTCCCTAGGACGACGTGCGTGTCCCTACTGTCTCTTGGCAGGTCGTGGGGGTGGAGGAGGAAACAGGTATGACGTCATTTGCTCCACCGGAACATAGAGAAGTAAACATCATTGGGTGGAGCTGGGACCATATCCGTTTATCGTTAAAGAGACAAAAAACAACGTTAGCGCATTGTGGAGGAAACATCTTTACACCTATCAAAAAAAAAAAAAGATTCTTCGTACTAAATAAATTTGAAATATCACAAATATTATTATCAGAGAGAAACATACCAAAATTACCAGTATATGGGATATTTTTATCTTTACATAACAGGAAGTAATGATAACAGATTATTAATATATATTTGTTTTTAGTCTTACTTAAAATAACAGGTATTAGGTTATATATTGTGTTATATGTCACTAAAACAGACACCCACAAAATGTCTAAATTATTATCCGCTTAACATGGGAAATTTCACAATGTTTCAGTGATGTATTAGAAAAAACACAGCGTCACATCCACTACTATTTATACTGTAGTTGCTTTTCCTGAGTATCACATAAGGTACTGTGTAAAGCAAAGTACCGTGTATAATTAGTATCGTGTACCGTGTTGTAGGTTAGGTTATGATTGTTGCCATACAAAGATACTTAAGAAACGCACTGATAAAAAAATAAGTGCGAGCGGCGTGAAGTTTGTGTCATGTTACTAATGAAGATAAAGGAAATAAACCCAATTTCCTGCAGTACGAGAATAAAGAGAACGAATGATTTCAGGCAAGTAATAAACCAAAAGGAAATTGAAGACACGACTCATTCAAGGGATACAGTTTTCCTGGCTGGTATTTAAAACGACGTAATGATTACATTGTGTATTAACGTCTGTATATTTTAGCAATACACCTTTTCACATATCTATTGAGACATTGTTACATAACTAATTAACAAATTTCATAACCGAATGACACAAAACATGTGAAAAGGCGTGTAATGGTTACTATACACAATACAAGGTTCATTCTAGCCCAGCTTAGATAGAGAAATGTAAACATGGATATTATACTTATTCAACAAATAACACTCTTGAATACTTTATTGGTTACTTCACAGGTGTAGAGAGAGAGAGAGAGAGAGAGAGAGAGAGAGAGAGAGAGAGAGAGAGAGAGAGTGTGTGGGGGAGGGGGGTGATTTCCTAAGCGGACATCCTGACTCAACACTCTTGTCTTTACTTACAGGGTCTCCTACACGCCTTCGACGGTAAAAATAAATATAAAGGGAGAGAATGAAACTTAGGAGATAGAGATATAACAAGAGAGAGATTAAGAGAGGGAGAGATTGAGATATATGATAGAGAGACAGTGGGAAAGGAAAATTGAGAAATATCATATAGAAGATGGATAGAGAGACCTAAACCAGACTGAGGTGGTGAGAATTTTGTCTCCTACGTTGTTCTAGTGTTAAGTTTTAGTCCAATGCATTTTTTTTCCTGGGGTGAGTTAGGGTCAGCTGTATTTGACTCATAGAGGTTTGCTTGGTGAATTATTCTGGTAACCGATTAGTCGACTTAAGGTAAAACACGAATATCCGGTATAACTTCAAAATTACACTGAGATACCTTCACTTAATACCAGTTAGAAAACAAAATTAACACTGAGACTCTACCTTAACTAGATATCTTCACTTTATACCAATTAGTAGACAAAATTAACACTGAGACTGCCTTAATTAGGGTTAGGTGTCATTTTGAAGTTATCTTTGTGTTTTACTTAAACTCCAACGGGAAAATTCTTACGTCACAGAGGAGTAGCTGACAGGACGTGGTGGTGACATTAAGACCAAGACGTTATTAGTAGCTCTGAAGTGGCAGGTGAAGGAGTGTGTGGTGTAGTGCTGAGACAAGCGAACCTTCGTCTGGTGTTGTGTAGGTAAGAGTCATCCGGGCGAATATCCGTCTGGCTAAGTTTTTTGTTGTCGCACACACACACACACGCACACACATGCAGGCACAAACAGTACTAAATGAACTTTGAACCCCTGATATGAACCCCAGGTAAGAACTTAATATGAACCCCGGGTAAGAACTTAATATGAACTCCAGGTAAGAACTTAATATGAACCCCTGATAAGAACTTAATATGAACCCCTGATAAGAACTTAATATGAACTCCAGGTAAGAACTTAATATGAACCCCTGATAAGAACTTAATATGAACCCCGGGTAAGAACTTAATATGAACCCCTGATAAGAACTTAATATGAACCCCGGGTAAGAACTTAATATGAACCCCTGATAAGAACTTAATATGAACTCCAGGTAAGAACTTAATATGAACCCCTGGTAAGAACTTAATATGAACCCCTGGTAAGAACTTAATATGAACCCCTGGTAAGAACTTAATATGAACCCCTGGTAAGAACTTAATATGAACCCCGGGTAAGAACTTAATATGAACCCCTGGTAAGAACTTAATATGAACCCCTGATAAGAACTTAATATGAACCCCAGGTAAGAACTTAATATGAACCCCTGGTAAGAACTTAATATGAACCCCTGGTAAGAACTTAATATGAAACCCAGGTAAGAACTTAATATGAACCCCTGGTAAGAACTTAATATGAACCCCTGATAAGAACTTAATATGAACCCCAGGTAAGAACTTAATATGAACCCCTGGTAAGAACTTAATATGAAACCCTGATAAGAACTTAATATGAACCCATGGTAAGAACCACTGATATTAACCCTTATCTGAACCCCTTAGTCGTTTCAGTCGTCAACACCAACAATTAAATATATTATCTTTCAGTGGCTTCCGGTGTACCTTGAGGACTATGGCGTCGGGTTATGGAGCATGGACCATTATAGTGGTGCTGGTAGTAGCTTATTTGGGCACTTTCCTTGTTGTCAGTGCTCAGCCATGCCATGAGGGAAGTATGTCAAGCCAGTGCCAGTGTGAAAGCCACCAGCCTGGTACCCTGAAAGTCATCTGTTCGTGTGACTCTGGCCAGGTGAGCTAGACCTGAAGGTTGTTTATGTCCAAGGGAAGAGACAGACAGACAGGTGGACTGATAACCTGAAAAAAACAGAAAAAACCAGTGATAGACTAAATGAGAGACAGACAGACTGATAAATTGAAAATCAGAGTGATAAAGTGATAAATTTATAGATATACAGACTGTTAGACTGATAAAGTGAAAGACAAAGAGACTGACAAACTAAAAGATACAGACTGACAGACACCAAAAGACTGATGAACAGAGCAGACAGAAGAGATAGAAAAGAACCAGATGGGCATAACAGACAGAAATGACAGACAGATTGAGGTAGATAGATAAAAATGCAGACAGGACACAATCAGATGAGAAGAACAGACAAACAGGCTGACAAACAAACTGGGATAAAAGAGACAGAAAGATAGAAATATAGACAAAACAGACACAGACAGACAGAACAGACAGGGTGATTATTCATATTGTCTCAAAATCCTCTTGAAGTTCTTAACAAATTTGTATATTATTTATCTTAATTATTGATAACGTACTGTATACAGATTGTCTCTCTTCTTAAAATAGAAATAATAATTGGATTTATTTAATTCTAAAAAGAGCTCACAAGACTTCTCACCAGGTGTAGAGGTTTAATTAAGGTAGTTGTCAGGTGTACAGTACTTAAATGTTTCTGTTGATATAAAAGTTAAGATGCTATTTATATAATTCAGCCACTACATGGGAATTACTACACCTATACTGTATTGTCTACTTAAATCTGTACTTATACTTATGTTTCTGAATACAGTATCTTAACAGAAGATAATAATATGTGACTTTACTAACAAGCAGTTGACCTCTCCTGACAGCCTCTGACACTGTCTTTTAGTCTACCACCAACCGTCACACACATCCACATCCACAACTGCAACTCTACAGTCACTGTCACGTCTAATGCCTTCGAGGGTCTGGACTCCTTAGAGGACATCACCTTCCAGTCCATCTCTCACCTTAAGCTGGAGTCAAGTAGCCTTCATCTGATCATCTTCCACCAAAACAATTTCTCGTTGACGTTCGATTCTGTGTGGAGATTGTCGCTGGCAGAGGATGCCATCCAACTGCAGGGTGAAGGTGGTCCCAACATGAAGGAGAACATAATCATCCGCAACTCATTCATCACAAACCTTCAACACAATGCCATTGTGGGCTCCCTTCACGAGCTACGCCTGGAGAATGTGATTCTGTCTCAAGCTCCAGCACCCAGAGCCATAAACACTGGGCCTGAAGGTGCCTCAGTCTTCATCAACTCCATGGATGCCTCCACCCACGGACTCAGTTCAGAATGGCTCACAGGTAAAATTTCTCACCTGAGTATCATCAACAGCAGCCTCACCCTCCTCCCAGGAGCCTTCACTGGTGTGAACATGACGGGTGTGCCCACCTCCCGCTTCACGTTCCTCAACAACCAGCTCGGCTACCCCAAGTGGTTTCCTGGCAACACCACATCAGTACCTTCACTTCCAACTAGATCACTGGACCTGACAGTTCCCAGGCAGGGGCTTATCATCAATGCCTCAAACAATAAGATGACCTGCAGCTGTGAAGATACCGTTTGGCTCCGGGAGGATCCTCAAACTGATCTTAAACATATTATCCAACAGTCTATCAAGTGTCTGGAGGATAAAGCAGGGTCTCCCGTGGCCCGGTGTAGCGCCGTGTCAAACACCGGCCTTGTCTCAGCTATTGTTGTAAGCCTTACATTAAGCTGTGTCACTCACTGGGTCCAACTGGCTCTCTCGTAACTCATACACTAAATGTTTACAAGAACTACTAAAAAAAAAATACAGTAAATATGAAAGATATTTTCAAATGAATTACCAACCACTTTACATACAGTAAGTCCGCCCTTAACGTCGTCCCGCTTAACGTTGTTTCGGTACTATGTCGCTAAAGTTTAGAAACCAAAGATTTGTTTAACGTTTCAGTGATCCGATACTACGTCGTTTTGCGTTGTCACAGACGATATTTTACGGTGCATCACCCTCCCTTGGCTTGGCACAGTCTCAGGGACTCACCACCCTCCTCCTCTGCTCCCACCCTTCTCTTCTCCTCCCCTCCCGCCATCCGCCTCCTCTGCTTCACTACCCACCTCACACTCGCTCTACCACCTCCGCCCATCGGTGAGTACCAATACAAGCCTAGTATAGTTGTATATGTATAACCCCGACGTTAAGCGAGGACTTCCCGTATTATTTCCATAACCCAATTCATTTTATTATCCTAGTCTTGTCTCATTCAATTCCATGAAAAGGAACTAATTGCAACACCAAATGTTTTTATGAGAAGTGAAAGTTCATCCTGTAACCATGACAGCTAATGGCAGCCAGTGAGGATAGGTATGAACCTTCGGTCCACCAGGCGGAGGCAGTGTACAGGACAGAAAAAACACAACAATCAAATTACATCCATTTATTAATTGGTCTAGTAATACATAATTATTAATATTTTGGTTGAGGCTTTTAGTTTAACATAAAGTGGCAGTGTTTTATACAAACTTAGTCACTATTAGTAAGACCAAACAGTCCATACATATGAAATACGAAATTAAATTAGTGACACTGGCAATCGGGTGAAACACATAAAAATATACAAAATGATCTGTTAAAAGGCACTCACTAAGAACACTTTTAAGAAAATCACAAAAGCAGAAGAGATTCGTCTTGTATTTTTACGCCGAGGAAATGTGAGAACTTAAGCTGTGTAAGCCCTGGGCAACACAACACCCCGCTCGACAAACACCGGTGATAATACAGTTTTGGTCAGTCTATTTAACATAAGTTACTACGCATTTACCGGTAAATCTGAGTCAATGGACTTCACTAACCTAGAAAGTTAAAGTTATTATTCTTAGCCCTTAAGTGGCGGCGAAGGACTAACCCCGTGTGCACAAACTTTAAGCACAGGGTAACAAGAAACTTCCACCAATGATAACCACCATTTAAGGGTTAAGAGTCAGAGTGTGGACCAATGGTTAACACCACCAAACACAGCAACACTAAGTCCTTAATGCAGTGTCCTACAGTGGAAAGAATTAATTCATTAAACATTCTAATAAGATAAAAAATAATTACAATGTTACAGGTGCAGAAAACAGTACCATATAATTCCTGGTCATTGTGACTTCTTTCATTTAATGCATATGTCTAGTGCTGAAAATTCTGATAGGAATATTTTTCTGATATACTTCATGTGAAAGTTTATACTGTACTGCCTTTTGAAGCTGAGATGTCATGATGATTCAGAAAATAGGGTCATTGTCGGTTAACCTAGTGATAGAACTTGCACGTAACTACAGTACATAAAAGCTAATAAACACTTCATTACAAAACAAAAGCAAAAATACTGTACTTTTTATGCTAATTATCCTACAAAATTTACTCACCAAGTATACTGCAGAAATAAGCAAGCATAAATTTATTTCTAGTTTTTCTCAACACAGATGTCACCCAATATGTCACTCTCACTTTAAGATGACAGCAAATCAATCTCAAACAAATTACAAATATATCATCAATCAAACAAAATGTTGTGTTTTACTCCTCATATTATTACTCTATGTACTGTCGAGCTGCTCCGGGTCAGAACAAGACAAGCAAGTGACACTGCAGGTTTGGATGTGTTTACTGTACTGTATTATTATAATCTTCCCCTTAAACTTTAGTTGTGTTTTCTGGCATTTTTCTTTTTAAACTATTGTCACTTGTCTACCTCTTGCCCGGAGCACTTTGTATGCATTTATGTGTCACTGTACAGTATGTCAGGCACAAGTCACACAATGAATCATTTACCTGGGTGATACTGTATCAATTCATAAAATCATATGAAATTAAATATTACAGCAAATCAACTACTGTATTAACACTAAAGGAAAGGTTACTTATTCAGTCCTAAACTAAACAATGGAGTTCACATTAATGTACTGTACTTGTCAATATGAGCAACACAATGCAACCAAGAAGCTCCGTCCACAGCTTATATTTACCGGCACAGTCACAAATAAACTGGACAGCATTAACTTTTGTGCTGGACAGAGTGGACCCTAGACTACGAGACGAGACACGTAAGGCACGACCACGTGGACCAACAACACACGATATATCAAAGTCATCGGCAGCGGCCATCTTTATCGATGCTGCCGCACGATGGTTTCTTCACACCAAATTTTGAGGATAATATTGTACATCATTATATTCTTTAACATAATTTAAATCATCTTTTGAAGGGAGAGGGAAAACATCGGACAAAAGTGTAAATCGGACAAAAGTGCAACTCACCATCGGACAAAAGTGCAACTCACCATCGGACAAAAGTGCAACTCACCAAGGGTCATCAATATATTGTTCATGGCCATTATGTGCACGTTTGTCAATGATATTAATTACTCTTTTTCAGACTTTATTTGTTATAATCGCTGTTCCATCACGAGGACATCAATGACTGTGAGTAGTGTTAAGTTATCAAATTAGTGTTGATGTTTTCTTCACTTCACATATCAAAACCATTTTCATCTCTACTTAAAATGTTCAACCTTTATGATATTGAAGTCACAGAGGCAGTAGTTAGTGATGTCAGTTAACTAAAGTCACAGAAGCAGGAGTTAGTGATGTCAGTTAACTATAGTCACAGAAGCAGTAGTTAGTGATGTCAGTTAACTTAAGCCACAGAAGCAGTAGCTAGTGATATCAGTTAACTTATGTCAGAGAGGCGGTAGTTAGTGATGTCAGTTAACTTATGTCACAGAGGCGGTAGTTAGTGATGTCAGTTAACTCGAGCAATGTCAGTTTATTATCTTTATGTAATTAATGTCAGTTTATTGGAGGTAAACAGTTTATTAAGGATGTCAGTATTACTGATGTCACTTTATGAGTGATGTCAGTTTAATAATGTCACTTTATGAGTGATGTCAGTTTAATAATGTCACTTTATGAGTGATGTCAGTTTAATAATGTCACTTTATGAGTGATGTCAGTTTAATAATGTCAGCTTATTGTCAGTACTAGTGATGTCAGAGTATTAGCGTCAGTACTATTGATGTCAGTGTATTAATGTCAGAACTAGTGATGTCAGTCTATTAATGTCAGTACTAGTAATGTCAGTTTATTAGTGTCAGTACTAGTAATGTCAGTTTATTAGTGTCAGTACTAGTAATGTCAGTTTATTAGTGTCAGTACTAGTAATGTCAGTTTATTAGTGTCAGTACTAGTAAGGTCAGCTAATTATTGATGTCAATACTAGGAATGTCAATTTATTAATGTCAGTACAGTATTAGTGATGTCAGTTTGTTAATATACAGTAATGTCAATTTATTTGTGATGTCAGCTTACTACTGATCTCAGCTAGCAACTGATTTCAACTTATTAACATCACCTTAATCCTGATGTCAGCCTATTATCTAAGTGATGGCATCGTATAAGTGTCGGTGCATTGAAGTGACATCACCTTGATAAAACAAACAAACGCGTCGGATTGATGGAGGCGTTTACTGATCCATCACAAAAGGAAGACAAATTTATTAGAGAGATCATTTACGAGGCATTGTTTACTTACGCACACACCCGACACTAACCCATCGCAGTACCCCCCCCCCCCAGGTCGATCAATAAGGCAATTTACGATAACCAGAGCGATGAATCATGCCCCCTAATCTGTTATACACTAGGGTGTTCATTTTCCAAAACACATCCACACGACTTTCTTCTATGCTTAGCCTATAAGTCTAAGAAGAAGAAAAATAGAAAAAAATTATATGCTTCAAAATATATCAGAAACCTTTAGGGAATTATTTTTTCAATGCCTTGTTTATCTTCTTTTTCTCATATTCACAGAAAGAGGAAAATTCATGTCAGAAAAAAAAAAAATAAAAAAAATTGTCATGTACAAAATTAAAGAGCTTAGATATTTTCTGACTGGAAGTGACTGAAGTTTTAAGCTAAATGAAACCATATCTGAAATGTTTCCATTCTCACACGAGTCAAAGAAACCATTAAGATGTGTTAAACGTGATTATTCTATTTGGATATATCTACTTCATCGTAAAAAAACATATAGTATATATAGTGTTGAACTTTATTCTACTAACAGTCACTGGTATTAACCTTTTTCCAATAACTCACTTGAATACAATTATTTACACAATTTTACTTTCTACCAGATAACTATTTTCTTCTCCTCAAAGATTCTCTTAAAAATTAGCACCAAAATCTTTCACCTGCAATGAAAGAAAATAAATCACTGCAAATGCAATAAGGCATCAGAGTTAGGGGGAAAAAAATGCACCATAATACCTATGAGTCAGGGTCGTCCACACTACAGAGTCATACGCTAGGTGAGAGGTGGTCTGGGAACACTGTGAGGAGGAGGAAGAGACATGAGAGGTGGTCTGGGAACACTGTGAGGAAGAGAGACGTATCCAAGGAAGATTTCATAATAATACTGATCCGTCACGGTGGTCAATTTATCATGAACAATACTGACACAGAGATCACTCCACAGCCAGCCTCACACACACGCTAAGCCTAGGAACTCTGTGGACACGCTGCCCAAGCTTGGTGGCCTTGAAATATAACACGGCACCGATGGCCAAAAACTACTGAAAGGTGGCCGGCCTTGTTAAAAGTGAGTGTGGAGAACCCTGACCAGTATACAGTTGATTAATTATACATTTTTACTGATAATCATATTGGAAACTAATACTAAATGTGATGAAGTTTGAGGTTAAAACTATGCGCATAAGACAGTCATTCCAGACATGATCGGCAGAGCTGTGGTGGTATGTGAGGCCACGTAATACCATCATCCAGCTATAGGCGGACACACTGCATTACTTGCCGTATCATGTGTGGAAATATCTTTACATTACAGAGAAATCAAAGGCGAGGAAGTACTACTATATTACAAGTTGCATAGATAACATGTGATGTTCTCATTTGAAAAATAACGTAAGGCGACTACATGACCAAACTCATACAGCTACACTAAATGAATGGTTTACACACCAGACTTAAAATGGGACTCATTTTATTAATTTCCATGAGCAGAAAGGAGCAATTATTTTCACAGGGGACGTGCCTCAAGAAAGTCCATGTCTTACACGTTTTGATTCACCGACACTATCCCCGGGCGCTGTAACTGTCGGTCACTAAAGCCAGATATTTACTTATTTTGTCAGTCCCATATTTTGCCCAATGTTAACACATTCATTTCCAGTAAATACGTAGATAATTCACTCTCTAGAGACAAGGCATAAGGACACACACGTAGAGGACCAGCACAAATGTCTCGGACTACTCTACACTGTACTGTACTGTACCATAATATCAAAGCAGACAATCTAACGCTAATTGTATTATATGATTGCTTGACTTTTGCACTCGAAGATGACTACACAATTCATAAGCTGTACATAATAATGATAATACTTTATGACATATTCCACTATGTTTTAACAATGTCACTGTTTTCATTGGTTACATACATTGTTGAACCATGCTGTGTTTTCATATAAAATCTACCCTAACCTACACCTCTGTTGGATCTTTTTAAGCTTTGTTAATAATGCAATAATGTGAGGAACTATATCTAACCTACATCACTATTATACAATTGCACCGTGTGAGAAATTGGAAAATTAACTCCACATTGGCTAACTACTTGGCACAAACACAGGTCATGAGTCCTCAACACCTCCATGTATGAGGGTGTCCTAGTCTACTAATAATTACATGTGACATTTTTGACAATATAAGCCTGACAGCTTAACCCTTAAACTGTGGCTAAGTTTCCATAATCCACCCTCATGTGCGCTAAAATGGTACGCAAACAACATAAAACATTCACTGCTGATGGCCGCTATCCCTACAGCATATGTCCACTGATGATGACCATCGTCCTTACAGCATACATCCACTGATGATGACCACAGTTTAAGGGTTAATATTTCTTGCACAAGACACAAGTATTTCTTTTTTGACTTAGCATCTTAAATCAATAATTATTTGGCTGTTGCATATAAAATTATTTTCATTCTGACTTAAATTATACAAAAACTTTCAGTCTATCCCATTAATGTAGTGTAACTTAAACACCAACTTGTCATAAAAACTTAAATAGTTTACAAACATCCAGATAAGTTATAAGGAAATATAGATATCATATTTCATCAATATCTGTAAGATGTATCACCACACCCACATGACTGGTGCTGTGGGCCGACTCATAAAAAAGTCGTCATTTTCATTATCGTTCCTCTATGATGATAAGAACAGGTGTAAAAGATATGACTGATAACAATAATAAAATATCAACATATATAACAAGAGGTAAAATATTAACGACAAGAAGTGATGGCAAGTACATGACCCAGAGGAGAACACACAGGAGAGACCGACTTACATGGTATTAGAGTGAGTTGTCCTCCTCCTGCTAAGAAAATAACCTCTTGAAGATAAAATTCCAATTATAAAAACATCCATATACTGTACTGTACTTACATACTGACTTATATTGCACTTTTAGATGATAGCATACAATGATATGATAAGATTTATTTATTGGTTACACAGAAAAAAATGCAAGATATTATTTATTATTAAAAGTGTATGTGTGAATGTGTGTGATAAGATGTTGGTTTAGGCGAACGATGCACCAACTTGTTCAGCTATTGACTATTAGTTCATTTAAATGTGCATATATAGTTACCGTACATTAAAATCATCTCTCCTCAGCAAAGTGACACACGCTGTTGTTGTAATGGATACACTTCAGGCATATTTCCTTCAAGACAATGCACACATACGGTACGTCTTAACTGCCTCACCTCCTCCTCACCCTCGCTCATGGAGACAGTTCACTGGGTGCACATCTTCTCCAGAATTGGGAGAATCATATCGAAGGACGGCCGCTTCCCAGGGTCCTCGTTCATACAGATGCGTACCAGCTTGGAGATGTGAGGAGATATACCCGGAGGGACACTCACTCGGAGACCCTCCAACGCGATCTGAGAAGACGACATTATCTCAGCATTAAGCTTTAACCTCACACAATATGAATCAAAACCAGCAAAAATCAAGCCTTATTCATTGTAAAAATTACGGTCGATTCCTATACTGTATAGGCACAGACAGACACAAAATTCTATTGGACATTAAGACATCGCTATCTCCTTCTTTGAAACCTTTTATGAGAAAATAAAACCACATTCTCCCTTCATTCACTCATTCTTACATAGGCTGTCGTAGATTTTAGATATTACTTACATATAAAGCTTTTTCATCGCCTATACTAGACTCTGAGTATTATTCTTATGAGATTATTTACATCATGTGAACAAAATGAAAATATGGCAGTAAAAAATGTAAGAGCGAGTGAACGTGTGTGGCGGGGAGGGCAAACACATCATAAAGCCCTTTTCAAAATATTCACAAGTCAGTTGTTTCCATATTATCTACCTATTCCTTTATCAAACACTTGTCTATCTACATATGTTTACCAACTCGTCCGTCTACGAATCACCATCTCGACGAATTGCTAAAAGAACACACCTTTTTATCTATCATTTATCTCTCTACAAATACATCTCATGTGACAAATACCCCACAGCATCACCTGCACATAAGCTGGAGAATACCCGAAAAGATATTAATAATATATACATGGGCGTTCAATGATTTCATGGGGAAAGAAGGTTGTGGTGATGATGGCTGACGCTAGCATGTGTGATGAAGCAACAGAGGTAAACCACACACAGGCTTGCATTCACACACACACACACACACACACATGAGGCACTCTGGGTGAGAACATGACAAGTGAAACAGCTGCTCGAGACATCGTTACTGCTCTACTAAACAATACTCATTTTAACATTGCTACACTTTGGTTTGTTTTGTTTTTTCTGACGTGTCTTAGTTTTGTAGTACACTATGTCTACTTCTAACCTGAGGCCTTACTGTGACGGCAGAACACCATTGCAAAACAGATGTAACTCAATTATGGCGCACCTCTCGCAACAAAGGTTCAAAATCTGATATTGAAACAGTTTATTTAGCCGGAAAGGTACAGAGCCCGAGCTCTGACTTACCCCCTGTTCCTTCACACAATAAATTATGCTCAAACAAAACACAGAAATACAGTACAACAATAAAACAAATCTATGCTGACATCATCAAATGTAGTAAAAATAATGCCAGTAAAGATAAATGAATCTGACATTATACAAGACGTACATACATACATTAGATCATTGGTAAGTTGATAAACAGTATTGAGTGTAACGTCAAAATTACTTTCTGGTGAACTGGGATACAATGTACAGTACACAAAACAACAACGTTCACGAAAATCAATAACCCCAAACCAAACTTGACGTGTACAGTACTGTCATAAGGGTAACACTGTCAAAGTAAAAAAAATAATTGAACTTGAAAAAATAAAAGAACACGATACTGTACAGCTAAATCACAAAGGAACAACAAAATTGCAGGTTTAAACAAAATAGTTGTATACTGTACCTTCATGCCAGCCTCCATGGGGGTGAGATCAGCGAAGGGCACCTCACGAGTGGCCATCTCCCATAACGTGACGGCGAAGCTCCACATGTCAGCTGCCTTGATGTTAAGTTCCTTTGGCTTCTTCTGGAGAGCTGAGGAGTAGGTGTGTGTCAGTCAAATATTCTACTTAAGAAATGTGATGCATCTATTGCACGGTCGACCATAGTAACGGAGGATCGCACAGGTCACGCACCATAGGAACGTAATGTTTTCTTTTTTTTAGGTGAGAAAGTGATAACTAATCAATAATCAACAAAGACGACAGAGAAATTTAGCACAAGGGGAAAATAAGTATAAAACTCATGTACAGAAAGCCAGATGTCACACACCGATCAATTGCATTAGAATTTAATTGATAACACCAAGGCATATGGGTAAACTCGCTCCAAAAAGTATCTTTATGATTTTGTGCTAGACAATATGACACAAATGATGAAAGATTTTGACATCCCTACCGAGACAACAGGAGTCGCAGTGTTCTTTTTTAAATTCGTCGGACCCATCCTCAAAGATATTTTTAGGAGCTAGTGTACACAAAACCAAGCTATCCAATGTTCCAGAGGTGTGAGTCTGCACCTAATTATAAAAGAAATCATATCAACGCCTCACCTTCAGGAGAGAACCATTGTGGGGAGTAGAGTTTGCCTCGCTCCTGGAATGAAAACTTGGCATCGGCCATGCTGACACGCGCTGTTAGATCATCATCAATCTGAAAAGTATCAAGTATCACAGCATCTATATCACATGATAACAAGATATATCACGTAAAAGCCTTACACTAGAAGCATGAGACCTTCTGATCTTATATGAAACATTCCTTGAGAACTAATATATTTAGCCACACTCTGGCTCGTGACTGTAACTACCTGAAACATGATTCTCATTTTATCATAATCAAATTTCTGGAGAATGTAACATGACCAACAATGAAACTCCTCATGATGTGTTTGGAACAGGACAAACTCACCATGATGTGTTTGGATGAAACATACAAGTTGGGGATCAACTTCTCCAGTGAGTGGATGAAGGCCATCCCACGAGCAATGTCAAGGGCAAACTTGAGCGCCTGTGCAGTGTCGACCACAATACCACTATCTTGGTGTAGGAGTGTGAAGAGGGACCCATTTGGCAGGTACTGTGTGATGACCACCAGGTTGGGGGGGCTGTTGCAGCACCCGACGACAGGAAGAACATTTGGGTGAGAGAAAATCCTGAAAAAGTGAAAGAATACCATCAAGTGTTGGCCAGTGAGGGTGGCCAAGTCTTCCACCCCAGTAAAGTCTATGGAGCCATAACTGGACAAAAAGACAGATAATAATGAATTAAAGATTATCAAAACAGTCCGAGTTATTGTGATAACTCTACATGACAAGCATCAGAAGTTGTGTTCACCAAGACTTTGCATTATGATATAATTTGTGTGGACGTCACTTACAAATCCAACATAGCCATTTGACTTATAATATTCACAATGTTTGAAGCAGTGACATACAAACATATAGATGCCTGCTACTTCTGAAAGAACAGCAAGAGACAATAATATGAACAGGTCTCCCAACATACCTCAGGCGTGGAAACTCCTCGTTGAAGTCCCGGCAGATGCGAGCCGAGCACTCCCTCAGAGCTAAGATCTTGGCGATTATTTCATTCCCTTGCCACTTGCCTCGCCACAGTTCTCCAGAAGGACTCACAGCAATTTTTGTGTGCAGTGCCAGTTCATTAATGTTGATGCCCTTGTGTCGGGACAATGTCGCATCACCTGCCACAGGAAATATTTATTAGTTCGAAGATCAATACTTTCTTAATTCTGAACCGAAGACTAACCCGCTTCCCAGTGGCTTAAAAAAAAAAAAAAAAAAAACTCAACACTTACGACTGCGAGTCTTGAAGCCCAGCCAACTCTGATCCTTGAAGGCCACTTTCTCCAGATTCTGGCCACTGTCAACTGCCATGGCTGTACGGAAACAAAAGTGACGAGTTAAGATCTTTTTCAAAACTTACAATCACAAAATCTTCCTCAAATTGTCATAACACGAGAATATATATTTTACTTCTACTGTATGTTATTCCTAAACCTGGGATCCATTTACAAACAACACTCAAGAGCAAACACACCAACAATATACACTACACTCTAATTATCAAACTTATTTCACCACATACCTTCACACTCAACCCAGAATCACCCACCCGAACTATCACTCATCATTACGTAAAAATAATAGTGACAATGGCTGACTGCTGAAATGGATAACTGGAGATAAAAATGCATTAGATAATAACTTAAAAATGTACAGGAGCCCCAATTAAATCTGTCCAGTAGTTGCAACAATACTTATGATACAAACCTTTGATGCATCTGTTGGACATCCTTGGTCAAAATAACTTATGGTTTACAGTCTGTCTCTAATCTTCCTTTCCTCGTCAATACACATCTATGCTATCTACCTTCCTCATTAATAGACGTCTATTTACACTATCTACCTTCCTCATTAATAGACGTCTATCTACACTATCTACCTTTCTCATTAATAGACGTCTATCTACACTATCTATCTCCTTCTATAATCAACTTATCAAAGCTACACTATTTTGTGGCTTAAACTTTGTGAAACTCAAGACTGCTATAAGACTCAGAAGTAATCCACTATCAAAGGATTACTGAGGCCAGGATTTATGATGAAGTTAATCCCCTAACACGAGCTTAGTGATGTACGGTGCTGGATTACTCTGTTAGGTAACCAATAAAGGCTAACTTTACCGATATAAGAGTTAAAAGCAATAATGTATCACTAAGTTTAATAGGATTAGCTATCTTAAGATTAAATAAAAACGGTTGGCAGCGAGTAATTAGCATTAGAAAAATAATAAAATTTTTTGGGATGTCATCTGGACTAGTAATTATAGAGATATCAAATTGTGGGCAACAGATCCTTACTCAGCATGTCCAGGTGTACATATATTGAGATTCTGAATAAAATCGGAGAGATCAAGATTATGGCCGAAATGGTAAGCCTTGTGAGGATTTTAGGCTCCGAACACTTTCTCTCTCAGAACTGAAATTTAATGTGTCGAACTAACTAACTTATGTACATCACGAATAACACATAAACACAAAAAAGTGACCTTGAAAATGGATTAATCATTCTAACCTAAATTAACCTAACCTACCACAACCTAACCCAAAGGTACCATTAGGGTGGTTCATCTTCAGGTGGTCTGTTTGCTAGTACATGACTCAAAAAGACATTAACCAGCCATCATATAGAGGACTTACTGTGAAGCTTCTTGGCCATGACGCCCCTGCACTTGTCTAGAGGAACTTCACCATACTTATTGGCGATGGAGACTGAAGCCCCGGCCTGCACCAGGTCCTCGGCGATCAGCGAGTAGGCCCAGAAACATGCGTAGTGGAGAGGGGTGTTGCCGTGCTCGTTGATGAAGTTGACGTCTGCTTTATGTCGAAGGAGCTGTAACAGGAAGAAATAATTGTTGCTTGATGATAACATACTTTAAATACATAGATATAATAAAATGAACTGGGTGATGTTATGAAAATATGACCAAAAGATTATTGACATTTATTTACATCCATCGGCTGGTTGTCTGTTCTAGTGTACTTACGAGACTGGTAACATCGCGGTGTCCATGAGCTGCGGCCAGATGGAGTGGGATGTCGTCACCCAAGTTTGTGGAGTTGATACGAGCGCCCCGAGTGACCAGCATCTCCACAATCCCCACATGTCCTTCCTTGGCAGCCCAGTGGAGTAACGAGAAGCCATGGTCGTCGCTGTGAACAGAATTTATGGCATAGTAGTTCTGTAATTCTTTGTGTTATGTAAAAGCTGTCTACTCTGAATTTATGGGTTATACAGGTAGTTAGATTATGGTTATGTTAGGTCATGGTTAGGTCAGGTCATTGTAGGTTAAGTTAGGCCATGGCAGGTTATGGTAAGTTAGGTCATGGTAGCTGATAGTTTGGTTAGGTTAGCCTAGATGAGGTTCATGTATACAAGGTGCGATCCAAAAGTTCCCGGACTGGCTTCATAAAACCTTTATCTTAGCAGATATCGAATCTGAATCATCATCAGTTACTCACCTTGGGTGTAAGTTGTTTACTGCGTCGATTTGGTGGGAATCTGTGGTGCCAACTGGCCGTAGTGCAGCTTTGTGTGAGTGTGTATACTGGCCCATCTGCTGAGTCAGTCGCCACTCTACCCTCAACATGGAGGGAAGTATCAAGCAATGCTGCAGCATCAGAATTTGCTTCAGACTCGGAAAAAATGGTGCAGAAACCCACAAAATAATCAAGGAAGCCTACAAAGATGGAGCAATGGCCAGGGCTCAGGTTTTCAGGTGACACAAGAGCTTCAAAGAAGGGTGCACCTCTTTTGAAAATGCGCATCGTTCTGGGTGGCCTTCCACTGAGAGACATGATGAAAATGCCCAGAAAAATGACCAGCTTGTAAATGGAGATCGTAGGGTGACCATCCACGAGCGGTTGGACTTCTCATATGGAAAGTTAACCGGATTCTGACTGACGACCGGCAATTGGCCGCTTCACCAGGACAATGCACCTGCACACACTGTCCTCTCTGTGAATGATTTTCTGGTGAACCACAGCATCCTAGTGGTCCCACACCCTCCGTACTCTCCAGATCAGCCCCCTGTGAGTTCTGGCTGTTTCTGAAGTTCAAGTTGAACCTCAAGGGGAAGATCATGGACAGAATGGAGATCCAGGAAAAATCACAGAAGGTGTTCTTCAGCCTCACCAACAAGGACTTCCAGATCTGCTTCCAGAAGTGGGAAGAGCAGATTCAGCGCTGCATTGAGGCCTCTGAAGAATATTTTGAGGGTGACTAAAGTTTCACTGTAATATGTTGAAAAATAAAGATTTTATGAAGCCAGTCTGGGAACTTTTGGATTGCACCTCGCATTTTAACATTTGATATTGTGGTGATTGACGATGAAATACCTGGTCTGTGGTGATTGACGATGAAATACCTGGTCTGTGGTGATTGACGATGAAATACCTGGTCTGTGGTGATTGACGATGAAATACCTGGTCTGTGGTGATTGACGATGAAATACCTGGTCTGTGGTGATTGACGATGAAATACCTGGTCTGTGGTGATTGATGATGAAATACCTGGTCTGTGGCGATTGACGATGAAATACCTGGTCTGTGGCGATTGACGATGAAATACCTGGTCTGTGGTGATTGATGATGAAATACCTGGTCTGGGCTGAAATCTCACAAAAGGATATAGGAAGTAACGGGTAGCCATATAGGTATTTCATCCTTACCCCTGGTTCATGTCATGTTCTGTGTCGTCCAGCCATAGTCGCACCTGCACGGTGTTCCCTTCACGGCACCAATGGAAGATATCATCCATGGTTCACTGCAGCTGTCCAGGTGAAACAAATCATGGGTAAAGAGGATATGGTAACAGATACATATGTCACAGCCTGTGTACAAAATAACTAGTTATAATATAAGACACAAACCAAATTAATCCTGATTTATTACCACAGGATTAAAAAAAAACATTAAAATATTCAAAATTAATCAACATTTTGAATTATGAAAACGAACTCATGAAAGAAGAAGATCCTGTCAAGAATATCTCAATAACTAAGGGGGCAACAACCCTGATCCTCTACTCCATCACACTGTGTATATTGGTCAAGTATGTGAGGTGACCACAACATCAACTATCCCGGACACAACCACACAACAAACCTCCACAGTGACAATACAGGTAGCTAACTTCCTCAACAGGTGTGACAGTACCGCTACACCTGTACTTGATAAGATTAAACCTTTCCTTCACCAATATTATATAATTAATTAAAGGTACTTAGGAATAACTGAAGATAGTGAATAGTATTATGCCTATATATCCTACACAGGTGATAAGACAGAGGTATCCCACAACAGGTGTCACAATAACACTGTCAAATGTACATAAAATCACCTATTGTACTGATCCCTTCCTACACTATTATTAGAGAATGAAATAATGATATTTAATTATGCTTGACAATCTCTGAAGGGAGTTAGGTCAGAACCACTGTACGGTACAGGAGATCCTCAGAGCATGTGACGACTGTGTTCCAGAAAATGTTTAAATACTGTACTTATACATAACATACAACACTGTAATACAAAATCACTTACAAAAAAAAAAAAAAAATGTGCATATAAACTTAAACAGTGACCCTAGAGCCACTTTACTACAGTACTATTATGTCCTTCTAACAGTAAAATTACAGTACTGTAATTGATGATAATGAAATATTTAATGAAGTTAATTATTATGGTTTAAATACATAATAATGTACTGTACAAAATAAAGAAAACATATAATAAAACTGGAATAAAAATGTTGTAGAGTAGACGGTCATTATAACCACAAGTGGGACCACATCTATGCAGTTCTAACAAAATATTAAATCAACCAAACATATTGTATAAAGTACAAAATCCTCACTCTGACTGACAATACATTTTTACAACTTCACAAAAGACGACGCTGACCTCGGGCAAGAGACCTGTACTGCCATCTAGTGACAGGTCAGGGAAACTTTTGCTTTTGAACAGCTCAAGATGATGCTTGTTGCTTATGAAAAGAAAATCTGGTAATACTGCAGCAGATGGCTAACACCAGGAGCAGTTTGATTTCGTTCAGTTTTCCACAGATGTTCTTTGGATGATAAAAAGTAATAAAAATGATACGGCAATTTTTTATTCTAATTATAAGTATCTTTTAAATTTTACTTTACAGTTTCTCTCCATTTACAATCATAAATCACCTATAGATGGCAGGTCATGAAGGACGAGGCAAAGTGTAGGGAAAAGAACGGTGAAAAACTGATCATATGACACGAAAAATTCATTATTTACTCTACACATTCCTCCAAAATATCTGCCATTATCAGCGTGCGTTGTCGTCTGCTCTTTGTTTGCTTACGTACAGACCGAGCGGGTCGTTCACTCTGAGCGAACTCTCACGTCCAAAAAAAAATTTAAATTACCGGTACACCATGCTGCTTCAAGAAAGTTGCTTTCATTGGTACCAAATATCAAGTAAATACAGTACAGTACTTTCTGTTTAATATGGGAGGGGGTCTGCACCACTCCCAGCTAGGAAGAAGATAAGGTTAGGTAGGCTGGTATTATTAACGCTTCAGTCATCTTAGGAATTTAGGTTAGGTTAGATATAGTTCCTGGGTTCTGTGGTTAGGTTAGGTTAGGTAAGATATAGTTCCTGGGTTCTGTGGTTAGGTTAGGTTAGGTAAGATCAAAATAATTCAAACACGTCAAAAACTGCCGGAAAAACATAGGGATGACTGAAACAATAATTTTACCAGTAGGTGTCTTTGGTTGGTTAGGTTCTGTGGATTATCGTATCATTTTTATTACTATCATCCAAAGAACATCTGTGGACAAAATGAAGTAGTAAATCAAACAAAATGTTCTGGATTACCCAAAATATTCTTTAAAAATTATCCAACAATATCAAAAAGACTACAATAAAGTTACCAGAACAACTTTTATCAAGAAACATTAAAAGTGTAAATTTCAAAGGAGAAATTAAAACATTACTAAACAAATCCTTCAATACCACAACTTATATAATTAGTTTACACCTTATTAAAAGATAATTATTAGTACAGAGAGCAGGTGTTAAGACAGGTGTGTAGAGCAGGTATGAGATAGAGCAGGTGTTAAGACAGGTGTGTAGAGCAGGTATAAGACTCACCTCTACCACCTAGTACTTCAAACTCACTAGGTAGATACTCTTACTTATTTTATCTTACCTTAACGAGATAAAACAGCTCTAACACACCCAGATTAACAGTCTCTATACTATAAATAGCCCCCCTTAAAACACCCCCACCCACTTATAACCCACCACCTAATATCACCCTTCACTCTATAATGGCGACCTTTCTCTCATATTTTTACTATCATATCTCATCTCTAAAGATCATAGAGTCTCCCAGTTACTTCATAAAACATCCCATGACGTTAATAAAGCCAAAATATACAATAAACTCACCATCAGGCAGAAGGCTTCACCACACCTACGCACTGAGTAAACATTGAGACACTCCTGAACAACGAAAACTAACTCAAGATACTAAATTATTATAAAAAACAACATTTAACCTATTATTATAAATATTTTGTAGTTATAACTCTTATTTGATGATATAATTTAGGTTTTTATGATAAGATTTTAAAGTTTTATTGAGTAAATGTAGAGAAATATATAACAAGCAATACATATGGTAAGTAGTTTATCTATGTCTTAGATTATATTATATCTTCATAATTCTACTACGAGAATATTGTAATTTATTATAAAACTTTAGCACATAAATGAAAGATGAAATATAACCGAAAAACAAGAATAGTGAGGTTAATTATGACTCAGCCTTTTGCTTTAATTTCTTTAGTCATTTTTTGTATTTCAGGAGAGCCGACATTTGGGGCTTAATGTAGCTAGTCTTAAATAATAACCACGAACATTACTGGGGATACCATATATTCATCAAATAAAATTAACTAACTGGATGAAATAAACCCTAATTAAAACTGTTATTTAATCGCTATGCTACGTCCCGTTAAATCAGATTGGATTCAGGTTATTTGTTTAAAAGAAAAAAAATACATGTTCGTGGCTAATATTGGAACACCTGAGGAGCGGCAGGCGCCCTCAAAAAGAAATCACCACAATTTACTAGTTTCTTCTATATAAACTTACATTAAGAATTACAAAATATATCAACACACACATATATATATACCAGTGCCATCAAACCAAGAAATACAAACCTGTCATTTCTTAATCAGGATATTCAGGTGTGGGTGTATAGGAAGGAGTGACTACAGTAATTGGAGTCATTTCATTTCTAAGCTTTAACCATACTAAAGAAATGATGGTCGAGTGTTCTATTATATACGAATAACTCCTTTAATATATAGTATCAGTCTACATACGTCAATGATGTTAATATGACAAGATAAACATCACTAAACGGTACATTAAGTAACACCTGGCACCATTTGACAGGATACTACTGTAGATAACTGGTATTAATAAAAACACCACATAAGTCCAGTGAACTATTTCATTTTGTCTTTTATATAGTAAACAAACGACTCAAACATAACATATTAAAACTATCATTCATATTCATTCATATAAATAAAAGTAAATAAATAATACTGTAGGTCTTATGGGGTGGGTTAAGCAGAATCTACACTCCCCTTGTCACCTAAGTCAGGATGTTACGTCATTTATAAGCACTAAATTTTTTTCCATGTGTTGCAAGACTACTAGTATAATCTCTCTCTCTCTCTCTCTTAGATTGCGTCACAACAGTTGTCGAAAATAAAGTATATATATATATTTTTTCTGTTTCTCATTGACCTGATACGGGACAAGTAATTTGGAGACGCCCGCCTATGATACACTCGATGACATTACACTTCATATTCACGTCATATTTGTATTTACAGAATAACACAAAAATAACCCTAAAAATTACCCTGGAAAACCATAGTTGGCGAGTAATTAGCACCATACTCAAGGGGTTAGGTCACCATACTCAAGGGGTTAGGTCACCAAACTCAAGGGGTTAGGTCACCATACTCAAGGGGTTAGGTCATAATACTCAAGAGGTTAGGTCAATACTAAGGGGTCATCATACCTGCGTTAGTCACCATATGGGGTTAGGTCATCATACTCAAGGGGTTAGGTCAATATACTCAAGGGGTTAGGTCATACTCAAGGGGTTAGGTCACCATACTGGGGTTAGGTCACCATACTCAATAAGGGTTACACAACAACACAAGGCACCATACTCATTAAAAACACAACAGCGGCAAATATTACATTTAATTCACTGTACAATCTCTCTGACACCACACAGATATCACCATATAAATAATTCACTAAAAACTATCTAAAGAGTAATCTACAATAAATTACAAAATATCAATAATAATAATAATAATAATAATAATAATAATAATAATAGTAATAATAGTAATAATAATAATAATAATAATAATAGTAGTAATAATAATAATAATAATAATAATAATAATAATAATAATAATATATATGGGAGGTTATATATAAGGAGAAGAGTAGAATTACCTGATAAATAATATAAATACCCTTTGCCCATGGGAGAATTATAGGGGGTGATAGTGAGGGGTAGGGGGTGATAGTGAGGGGTAGGGGGTGATGGTGAGGGGTAGGGAGTGATGGTGAGGGGTAGGAGGTGATGGTGAGGGGTAGGAGGTGATGGTGAGGGGTAGGAGGTGATAGTGAGGGGGGGTGATGGGAGGGTAGGGGGATGGTGGAGGTGGTGGGAGGGGTAGGGGGTGATGGTGAGGTGGTGGGGAGGGGTAGGGGGTGATGGTGAGGTAGTGGGGAAGGGTAGGGGGTGATGGTGAGGTAGGGAGGGGGTTGAGTGTGGGAGGAGAGGAAGAGGGGTAAAACGGTCAATGTTAGTAAATAATTACCACGAACAAAACTTATAAAGAGTAAAACATTTAATTAAAATTGTATTCTTCAAACATTATCCAAACTTAACTTAACCTAACCATAATTACTTAAGGATCCTCAGGTTAGGTTAAGTTTAGTTATCGTTTAATTTGAATAAGTAATTATGGTTCGCGGTGACATTCGTGGTAACTTTATAACAGTGGCCATATGGGTGTGACAGACATACACACACACACAAGATATCACAGGCAGCGAGGCGGGGAGGATGAGCAAGAGATGAGGGATATTATCACGTACACATGTAAACACTATAAGTACGGTCGCGGTAATGTTTCGACACAACAGAACACACCTGTCATACTGAGAAAAATGGTGTACAGTCACTATATCTCTACACACACACACACACACACTTTTCACTGGTGTGTGTGTGTTGTGATAATTATGATGATGATGATAACAAATGAGTAACAAATATCGTCAAGTGTCGTGTAATGTGACAAAAACTGACATCATAATATAAGGCAATATTTATGTCGTTGTAAAATGATAAAAAATAATAATTTAATATATCTAAAAGGACAAAAACTTTCATTAATTACCTAAAAATAAACCAATTTTCATCACAATAAAATATCACCATATATGTCATTCTGTCACAACAACAACAACAATGACTAACGACACACAAAAACATGAATTAAATATCAAATAATAATAATGCCTATTATAAGAGGAGGGAACTGTCCTTAATCTCCGTATTGACACCTTGTAGGGGAAGGAGATCGCTTAACAAGTATTACAAATAAATAGTCAAATAATATTACTAACAAAACCTGCCATACAGTCAACAACATTTTAATTTAATCCTCGAAAGAATAAGTAATTTTTATAGTTAATATAGGAATAAATATTAACAACTTTAAACTTATGCCTTCGAAGCTAATCGTATTTTTTCCAGATTAAATAAAACTATTGAATGTCTGATCATAAAATGAGTCGTATTTTTAGACAATATCATATCAATGGTAATAAATAACAAGTCTTTAAATACAAATAAAAGTTAACAAAAGCCTTATAAAATAGTCTCTCATAAGTAAATAACCAAACTATTATTTCTATTAGTCAATACAATAGAAAAAATCACAATAAATAAATTAAATAACCAATTGGAGACAATATCACATTTTCCAATAAAATATTAATGATAAAATTAAATATACATCAATTACTCCGAAAAAGCTAATACTACAAATATTTAACAAAACACTACAATAAATTATTTCCACTGGCGTCATATCTATTAGTTAGATAATCTTTAAAATACAATAATCTTTTCAATCCATTCCCGGAACTCAGATATCCTGGTGTACACGCCGGGTTGGTTGGGCAGGGCACAGCCTATACCCCACGAGATGACCCCAGCAAGGTTCCATACCCCGTCTCTCCTTATCACCAGAGGGCCGCCTGAGTCTCCCTGTGGACGAGATAGAGAGATGTGATCAATGTTTGTTTTTGGGGAGAGAGAGAGACACGATAATAAGGTGTTTGTAAGAGAACAGAATATGTTATCTTTTGTTTACATGTAGTTGATTTACCCTAATTCACCCGGGTGGAGGAGCAACCCTGACACTAAGTTGTACTATAAATTAATTAAGGTATACATTTATAAGTAGAGTATACTGTAAAGTAATAGTGTGTTTACAAAGAGATAGTATGACTCAACCTTAACCATCAATTGTTTACAGAGAGACAGAAGGACTAATGAAATGTTTACACGGATAAATAAACCAGGTTCATCTATTTCTTGTGTATCTTGGGATAACAACACAGTACACTGCTTCTAGCTTATGACTTTGGGTATAAACCTTTTTCTAGCTTTTGTATTTTGGATATTAAAATATATATCCATTTTCTATAACAGTAAAAGGAAAGTAGATACACAAAAAAATGGTTAAATATAGAAACAAGAGAAGGTCGGTTGTTTGAGAAGGATTCCATACTTACCTCACACGCGTCCCTCCTGCCCTCAGCATACCCCGCACACATCATTATCCTCGGTATGCTTACAAAGCCTCCACTTGCCAGGAACATCTTTTCACAGTCCTTATTTTTTACGACAGGCACCTCCACCTCCTGCATTCTTGAATGGAGGGGCCCGTCTTGAAGGAGAGGAAAGTGGAACATAACGTACAGTACATCGAGTGGGAAGAAAAATAGTTTAGGTACCCTGTGAAGAGGTTTCATTCTCTGCGGTGAAACCTCAGGACAGGTTGAGAGAAAACGAAACTATTTAATGGGTAACTCACCTCACACGAGTCTCTGCTTCCTGATTCATAGCCAGCGCATATGAAGATGTTGGGAATGTGTTCCACATATCCAGCTACTCTGTACATATCCTCACAGTCCTTGTTGGTAATGACGGGCACAGGGACCTTCTGCATCACAGATGGCAGAGGACCGTCTGTGAGGGAAGATGGGGGTCGAAGGTGGGGAGAGTTAGTGTTCAAGTCGGCAGTAGTAGTAGTAAGTCTCCTGTACTGTACCTGTCGTACAAGCTGTCAACAAGTCATTACTCACACTGCTTCAGTACCCTAACACAGTGACTTACCCATGGGAAACACTGACGTAAAGTATGCATGTGGTGTTAGATACTAGATACAAAGCTTGTGAAGGTCACTTGTAAAACACCGCAACACACCGAGCTAAACAGCTACATCAGGTGGTTTAGGCTAAGATGCAGAAGTATAAGTAAGTGCACAGGATTTTGAAGTTTATTGTGATTTTGAAATAGAGAAAAGTGAAGAGTTCAACACTACAGTCATTTGATACGTTACTTTCTTGATCTTTCAATATTTTACAGTCTGTCTCTCCATCACTAGACTTAAATCATTAACTAGGTATTGTTAGTAGCGTGTCTTTCAAACATAAACAACACTATATACAGTGCACAAACAACACTATATACAGTGCACAAACAACACATTATATACAACAACAATAACGAGAACAATTATTGTAAATTTATATTATTTCCTTATATCAGTGACGTACAAATAACGAAGATGATAAAGTATATATTATTTATAAGTGAAATAGAAGTAAAAATAAGTTATAAAAAGTCTCAGATTCTTATATGTTCTTATGTTTTATATTTCTCTTAAGTGATAAAGTGAGAATGTAAGTAATCAGTTCTCTTATCGGTGTTAAAAGATGAACTAGATTTTAAAGTTTTCTCACATTAATTTTTCTTCTAAATTTTTAAAGAGTCGTACGTTAATTTTTCCCACCACTTTTAACGCCACAAGACTGGTAATTAATGTTACTTAATTATTAAAACACACTCTCTCACACACAGGGGAGGGGAGGGCAAGGATGACAAAACTCCCTCACACGCGGTAAACATCACTCAGTTAGGTCAGGTAAGGCGGCAACTAAGGTGACTACAGGTAAGGGTATAACTATAGGACTACCTGAAGATTAGCCCCCAGGTTTATTTCACCTGATGATTAAACACCTTTACGTTACCTGGGGCGGTTAGGTAAGGTAAGGTAAGGTAAGGTAAGGTAAGGTAAGGTTAGGTTAGATTAGGATATTTAAGGTAAGGTAAGGTAAGGTAAGGTTAGATTAGGATATTTAAGGTAAGGTAAGGTAAGGTTAGATTAGGATATTTAAGGTAAGGTAAGGTAAGGTTAGATTAGGATATTTAAGGTAAGGTAAGGTTAGGTTTGGTAAGGTTGACTAATCTGAAGGTATAATAAAGTAGGGGGTTTAATCTTCAGGTGATCCCAATGGCCTTGACGACTCGAGAGAGAGAGAGAGAGAGAGAGAGAGAGAGAGACGCTCGAGTCCCTAAATTACTACAACAGGTGAGCGTGTCCTTCAGGTATTCCCAGACCACCAAGTTCACCTGTACATGTTATCTATTTCACGATAACTTAAGCTATGTAAGTTTAATTCCCTTTTCTTAATTAGCGGTAACGTTTATTTGTCAGAACTAAGCTGACTTACACCAATTAAGCTTCATCATATAGCTTTTGTTTACACACGATTTACACCAATTAAGCTTCATCATATAGCTTTTGTTTACACACGATTTACACCATTTAAGCTTTTTATATAGCTTTTGTTTACACACGATTTACACCATTTAAGCTTTTTATATAGCTTTTGTTTACATATCACTGTCGACGTGTGTTATTCAGACCACGCTGTTTACTGATACCGTCCAGGTGTATGGAGGTGTCGTTTGTGAGAGTCTTTCGTCTCAGTCAGGTGTAGGGCAGGTGAGCGAAGGTACACAGGTATACACAGGTGACACATATTCACAGGTGACAGATGTACACAGGTAACAGATGTACACAGGTATTCACAAGTGACAGGTGTACACAGGTGACATGTACACAGGTGATAGATGTACATAGGTATTCACAGGTGACAGATGTACAGAGGCATATAGACCCACACAGGTATACAAAGGTGACAGATAGAATGACAAAGGTACAAAAAGATAAACGCTAAAACTAAACCAAAGGTCTCAGTCCCACAACACGCAAACAATACCCAGCCATGTAAACAACCTCACTTCTCATGCAGACAATACTTCAAACAATCCTTCCTCCCCTCTCAACCTTCACTCCAGGCTGGGTAAACAAGACAGGGAAGTTAGGATTAAACTCAAGTGCCAACACGAGCAAACAACATCGCCTGGCGTTCATTATTAAGTTATGAAGCTGCGTTTCCTCTTTTAAGAAAACAAGAAAATAAGCAAATAAAAAAAAAGCAAGGATAGAAAGTTTAGACATGCCAAGATAATAATTAAATAGAGATACTAAGTAAACATTAAGAGATATAAGAATAAACATTGAAGAGTCTTAAATAATGAGTTTTTAGTGGTGTTAGTTAACTTACTGTGCATGCTACTGAAGGTGTGTAAGGTGCTTAGGCCCCTTAATATATTGGCAAACATTGGACAAAATTCTACTGGACAAAATTCCACTGGACAAAATTTCACAGGATAAAATTCCACTGGGCAAAATTCCACTTGATAAAATTCTATTGGACAAAATCTGCTAGACTATTAAGTCCGATTAAATTGGTGTGATCTTGTCCAATACCTGACTGTGTTACGTAAGAACATGATTAAGACAACGTAACACGGCTTTCTATAACACAAACACTATATACAGGTTATATAAATTCAATATACACACACACACACATGACTATAGGTTGTGATTTAATGCTCTATATTATAACATAAACAAAAATATATATATATGTTATAATTTTACTCTATTGTGGATGAAACGCTGAACCAGAGTTTTTAATTTGAGTTAAAAAAATTTCAAGTAAATTTTAAGGAAGTGATTTTTATTACAAGTTTATTAAAGCTTAAAAAATATTAATCTGAAGGTTGACGTTAACATGATATAATTTATTTTATTTATTGATGAAAGGATTAATAAAATATCCATAAAAAATAAAAAATAAAATGTGAATCGGTAACTTTACGACTCGGTGAAAAGGTCTGAGTTGCCATGTTTTGTTTTTTCTCTCGTAAATATCAGTAGTTTCTGAATTAATTTTTATTTTTATATCTCAACTAAGAACAAGGCTCAAGCTTCACGCAGTACATATATTAACACATAACAACATGTATAAACGTTCAAGACCCTTCATCTCCCTCCAAAGACCATCCCACGTCCTCCAAATCCCTCCCAGACACTTCCATCTCCCTCCTAAAAATCTCTAAGTCTCCAATTATCCCTCGTGACCTCTCAATGCCCATACACAACCCCCGACGACCCCTCAATGGCCTCCCCAAATCCCTAATAACCTATCAATGACTTCTAACAATCCGTCACGATCCCATAATGACTCCTCATATGACATCCCACCTCCCATAATCCCTCACAGACCTCCCACAATCCCTCATGGCCTCTCAATGACTTGTTCACGACCTCTTTACCTTCATATAGTCGTCCCCAGCCCGTGACGTAGCCGGTGTTGTTGAGGAAGGAGTAGTCGTCCTGAGGTACACACACTGGGATGATGTTTGGTTGGAAGGTCACCGGCTCGTAGAACCTGAAGTGTACAGCAGTTGATGGTTAGTCTCTCTCTCTCTCTCTCTCTCTCTCTCGTGGTTCATTAGTGTCTGTGTCTATGTCTGTCTGTTTTCGTCTGTGTCTCTATTATTATTATTTTTTATACCACACTAACTATCTATCTATCTATCTCACTTCAAGACACCACCATTACCACTTCACCTTAGTAGAGCTAGGTCGTACTCGAAGGTTCTGGCATCGAACTTCGGGTGAGTAGCAATAATCTGAACCTTTCTCTCGGCGAAGGGATAAGGTTCATCTGCTCTCTCAAGGTCAAATTCTCCAAGTCTTAACAACAGTTGCTCCGGCTGTACACTGTGAGTGGGTGGAGGGGGAGGTAAAAGTGTGTTAGTGAGCCTCTGAGGGTATTGGTGTAACAGAAAACGTAAATTATAACTCAAGTATATCAAAGAAAACGGTCTTATGAGATGACTAACTCAAATATATCAAAGAAAATAGTTTTATGGGAACACTAACTCAAATATATTAAGGAAAACGGTTTTACGAGGAGCAGTAACTAAAAAATAAAAAAAAAACAATTTTATGAGGAACAGTAACTCAAATATATAACAGAAAATGATCTTATAGGAAACAGTAATTTATAATGTAACATAAAATGGTCTTAGAAGGATACGACTGATATGTTTCATTAAATGTAGAAGGATTTAAAAGCCTCACTTCTCGACACAATGAGCAGCAGTAATGGCCCAGTTCTCGTTCAGCAGCGCCGCCCCGCACTTGTGAAGGAAGGTTACCTGTCTCCATTGTCTTAATGACACCTGTAAGACGGCGACAACTGTTAGTGGCGGTCATGAGTGAGAGAGAGAGAGAGAGAGAGAGAGAGAGAGAGAGAGAGCAAAACTGTGTCACATATACTTAAAAATTCCTTTCAAATTATTCCATTACAACTTGGAAGAACAAAATAATATATATATATATATTAGTTCACAAATTAAGGAGAAATATATCACAAATTAAAACTTATTTCCTGATTTTTTGTTTTCCTTATTTCACTCACCCTAGACACTCTTAGCAGCATGAAATAAGAAAATATATAATAATAACTAACAGATGACGATAATAGGCTGTCGACTTTCAAAGTATTTTAGACATTATTTAGACACTTTAGACATAATTCAATTTTATTTTGAAGCTATTAACAAGATTGAAAACTACTCGGAAAATATTGAACTAAAATATATAGGCTTTGAGACTAATTTCCGACAAAAGTAGAGACACTTCGACAAATTTCCGACAAAATTAAAGACACTTCGACAAATTTCCGACAAAATTAAAGACATTTCGACAAATTTCCGACAAAATTATAGCCTTTTAGACCATTTTAGACCAAGCCTCACCTGCCAGGGCCATTCGCCAAATGTTGCTTCACTTCCTCCGACAATCCTCCGTGTGGGGTAGACGGGAACGCCACAGACTGTAAATCAAATGTAAATCAATACAAGTTATGTGTAAATTAGTGTAAATTAATGTAAATCAAATGTAAATCAATATAAGTTATGTGTAAATTAGTGTAAATTAATGTAAATCAAATGTAAATCAATATGTTATGTGTAAATAAGTGTAAATTATGTAAATCGAATATAGTCCTGTATAGCTAAAGTGTAAATTAAGTGTAAATTAAAGTCTATCCTAAAAAAAATAAAAACCCGTTAACAGGAATAAAAACCCATTAACAGGAATAAAACCCCGTTAACTGGAATAAAAACCCGTTAACAGGAATAAAAACCCGTTAACAGGAATAAAAACCCGTTAACAGGAATAAAACCCCGTTAACAGGAATAAAATCCTTCTACTTACTGTCTTTGTAACTGGAGGAATTAAGTCGCTCTAGTAGTTCACTTTCAACGGTGCCTTCTGTTGTCGTCTCTAAGTCTTCTGTTGTCGTCTCTAAGTCTTCTGTTGTAGTCGTTGCTGCTTCTGTTGGGGTCTCTGTTGATGTAGTAAGTTTAACTGTTGTTTCCGTTGTCGTGGATTTCTGCGTTACCGTTGTCGTGGGTATCTCTGTTGTTTCTGTTGTCGTAGGTTCTTCAGCTTCTGTTGTTGTGGTTTCTTCTGCTTCCGTTATCGTGGGTTTTACTGTTGTTTCCGTTGTCGTGGGTTTCTCTGTTGTTTCCGTTGTTGTGGGTTTCTTCGTTGCAGTGTCAGGTTCTTGTTCTGTTGTGACGATCGGGCTTAACGTTGTCTCAGCACTAACAGGTTCCTCCGTTGAGTCAGTGGCATCAACAGTAATGGGTCTCAAAGTGGTTTCAGTCACTTCTACGGGTTTGATCGTGGTCTCTAGCTCATCGGGTCTCTGGGATATATCGACGGTTTCTACACCAGGTCGTAGTGTTGTAGCGGTTTGGTCGAGTTCTTCAGTCGCGGCAGGTTTCTTCGTTATGCCCTCTCCTCCTCCAGGGAAGATGATAGGTCTTTGCTCTAATGGGTGGCTGGTCGTCGGGGCAGGAGGAGGTGTTGTTGTCGTGTTGGACTGGAGGGTCGTGGAGGCTGGGAGGACGGAGATGATTGGTTTGCTGGGTAGGAAGGGAGAGATGATTGTGGTGGCGGGGATTTCTGTTTCTTCTGTCGGGCTGACGTGTAGGGATGGGAAAGTGGTTACTGGTGTTAACTCCGTCGTGTCATCGTCAGCGTCGCCGTCGGGTTTACCAGGACGTACTGTGGCTGCGGCGAACACTGGCACGAATGTTGTTTCGCCTGGCGGTTTAGTGTCGGGACTGGTGGTGGCGGTGACTGTGATGGCTGCGTCAGTGGTTGAAGGACTAGTCGTGTGTGACCCACTAACTCCGGGTGACAATGTCGTGACGTCTTCTACTGCTAAAGATTCTGACGTGGTTTCTGTCTCTGTGAAGGAAACATCTACGACTTCTACAGGAAACAGTGTCGTAGGGGCGTCTGTGGCCTCCTGTAACATGGTGGACTCTGTCGCAGGTGGACTGATCGGTGTCGCAGCATCGATGTCTGGGAGAGTTGGCTTAGAATCCGGAAGAGTGACTCCTCCTTCAGGTGTTTCTTCTGCTGTAGGAGCCCCAGTGGTGCTTCCTGCATCGTCGGTGGTCATTGTATCATCCCCTACAGTGATCCCGGGAGCCGTGACCTCGGTGTGTGAGGGCTCGGGGTCGACAGCGACGCTCACTTCTGTCGCAGTAGACGGGGCATCCCCTCCATCTGTCTCCCCTTGGTCTGCGTCACCAGGTCTTGGGGTCTGACTCTCTCCTTCGTCTGTAGTGCCTGAAGGCGAGAGCGTTGTGTCTGTTGTCTGTCCATCGTCTCCTGAAGGTCCCTCTCCGTCAGTAGGAACGTCTCCGCCTCCAGGTACCGACGACGGTGTAGCAGCAGGAGTTTCCTCAGTAGAAATCGGAAAGAGAGTCGTGGATGGCGCCTCCTCTGTCGTCTGGTCGTCGGCCGTTGACTGGTGGCTGCTTGATTCCAGTCCATCGTTGGCTGACTGTTCGCCCCCGGTCTGCCCTCCAGTCTGACCGTCGACGGGACCCAGTTCGACAGTAGTTTCGTCTCCAGTCTGTCCCATGACGGCAGGTGGACTTCCCTCGACCGTCCCCCCAATAACAGATCCTGGAGCACCATCCGTCGAGCCCATGCCGTCGAATGTTCCCTCTCCTGTCGAGGTGTCTGTCATCGACGAATCCATCCCATCTATAGAACCTCCTGCTGCAGCACCAAGACTGACCTCACTGGTGCTGCCTTCCTCTGGGGTGATTGAACCTTCTTCGCCGGGAGTGACAGAACCCTCACCTGGGACACCCACACCGACGACAGAACCTTCCTCTGGTTGAGTTCCAATCATAGCACCTTCGTCAGTAGAGACTGTTATGTCTCCTATGATGGCCCCGTCTTCTGGGGTGCTGCCCATCATAGAACTTCCGTCATGGGTGATAGAACCTTCGCCTGGTACAATAGAACCTTCGCCTGGTACAATAGAACCTTCGCCTGGTACAATAGAACCTTCGCCTGGTATAATAGAACCTTCGCCTGGTATAATAGAACCTTCGCCTGGTACAATAGAACCTTCGCCTGGTATAATAGAACCTTCGTCTGGTATAATAGAACCTTCGTCTGGTACAACAGAACCTTCGGCTGGTATAATAGAACCTTCGTCTGGTACAACAGAACCTTCGCCTGGTATAATAGAACCTTCGCCTGGTACAATAGAACCTTCGCCTGGTACAATAGAACCTTCGCCTGGTATAATAGAACCTTCATCTGGTACAATAGAACCTTCGTCTGGCACAATAGAACCTTCGCCTGGTACAATAGAACCTTCGCCTGGTACAATAGAACCGTCGCCTGGTATAATAGAACCTTCATCTGGTACAATAGAACCTTCGTCTGGTACAATAGAACCTTCGTCTGGTACAATAGAACCTTCGTCTGGTACAATAGAACCTTCGTCTGGTACAATAGAACCGTCGCCTGGTATAATAGAACCTTCGTCTGGTAAAATAGAAACTTCGTCTGGTATAATAGAACCTTCGCCTGGTACAATAGAACCTTCGCCTGGAGTAACCATTTCATCGTCAGTTGTAGAACCGACATCAGGGCGGACTGCAGTGGTAGAACCAGTGTCAGGACTTAGTTCAGGAGTGGAACCATCACCCGACGTGGCAGAACCATCACCCGACGTGGCAGAACCATCACCCGACGTGGCAGAACCATCACCCGACGTGGCAGAACCATCACCCGACGTGGCAGAACCTCCACTTCCTGGAGATGATGGCGTATGGGCTCCCGTGACGTCACTTCCTGGAGATGATGACGTATGGCCTCCCGTGACGTCACTTCCTGGAGATGATGACGTATGGCCTCCCGTGACGTCACTTCCTGGAGATGATGACGTATGGCCTCCCGTGACGTCACTTCCTGGGGGTGATGACGTAGGGACGAATCCTGGGATCATGGGGACGATCTCGTTGGTGACCTCAGAGACGGGAGGTCGAGCCCCTGGCAGCCTACAGCAGGATCCGAAGTAAAAGCTAACGGAGAGAGAGAGAGAGAGAGTGAGTGAGTGATACTGAGAGAGAGAGAGAGAGAGAGAGAGAGAGAGAGAGAGAGAGAGAGAGAGAGAGAGAGAGAGAGAGAGAGAGAGAGAGAGAGAGAGAGAGAGAGAGAGAGAGAGAGAGAGAGAGAGAGAGAGAGAGAGAGAGAGAGAGAGAGAGAGAGAGAGAGAGAGAGAGAGCATGTGTGTTGTTGAGAAGAGACAGACAGACAGACAGACAGACAGGACTTGGTGGCGTCAGAAGAAGTGTGTCAGTAACGGGACTCATTAAAGAACTACAACAGGTGATAACATCGTCAGGTAATTAACAGGTAAGAACGAGAACACTTACCTGTACAGCTTCACCAGGATGGGATTTAAGATGACTTGATTAGCTGGTATGATAATGATGATGATGATGAGAATGGTGTCTAATAATAATAATAATAATAATAATAATAATAATAATAATAATAATAATAGAGACAAAACTAGAAGAAGAACACGAAGAACAAAACTAGAACAAGAAGAACACGAAGAACAAAACTAGAACTACCTCATCAAAATAGACATAGTAAACTGTACCTGTCCATGCAAGTGTCCAAGTGGGTTCCATTCGCCTTCATGCAGTCCCAGGCGAACATACAGACGCCCGCCCCACCTCGCTTAGACACACACGGTAACTGGCGAATGTTGCGGGCGTAACCTGTGGGCGGTGGGTAGTTATTAATTCATATTAGTGGATAGATAGTGGATAGATAGTGGATAGTTATTAATTCATCTGTTGGTGGAAGGGGTGGATAGATTGATAAGGAAGTATTTACATTTATCTTAGAAAATATATTATTGATTCATATGTAAACAATCTCATATTACTATACAAATAATAATAATAATAATAATAATAATAATAATAATAATAATAATAAATAATAATAATCCAAAACCATGATAAGAAAATATTATAAGTATATTTTATTTATTAATTTGAACCCAGACCAAGATGCAAAAGAGAGAGAGAGAGAGAGAGAGAGAGAGAGAGAGAGAGAGAGAGTAAATTACTTCCAGTATCCACATTAACAACTGCATCCAGACTAAACATTTGGACAGGTGTGACGAGGTATACCTGTGCCATAACACCTGTCCGGGATCTTAATTATCTCAGGTGTGTCAGCTTGAGGAGAGGAACAAGTACGTGTGGATGTGGATACTTGTTGCCTTAGCACTTTATGGTCATTATCAACGCTTGTTATCCATTACTAGTATTTCTTCCTTTGTTCCAGCCAAGGACGGTGAGGAGGAGGAGGAGGAGGAGGAGGAGGAGGAGGAGGAGGAGGAAATAGAGATAACAGCGAGAGAAGAGGGAAGTGAGGTATTACAACTCGTATATACGTTAGGGAGATGTGCTTAGTGCGGGGTTAAACCAAAGTATTAATGGTTGGTCTTAATGAGTTTTAATACACGGGTTTAAGTCATGCAGTACATACCAATACACTAAACCATTTTTTGGGGGGGAGGGGAGGGGGGTGGAAGGGGAGGGGAGTCGGTAAAAACAATCTAAATATTTACGTCTCATTATCAATTAAAAATCTACTTTACTTAATTCAATAATCCCTTCAAAAATAGTTAAGTGTATTGTATAAGTTTAATAAAGTGTTACTTATATACTTAGGTGTTAATCGCCAGGTACTAGTAAATTTCTAAGTGGCACTACGAAGCATCACTAGTAAGAGGTGACAAAAAGTCCCCTTTAAGTGCGTTCGAGCTGAAAGATAAACAGATGATGGCGTGGGTCCTACCATATCGGGTACCTCTGAGGTATAGTAAAGGGTGGCCAGTGGTAAGGTAGATGGCCGCGAGGATGCACGTCACTGACAAACACCCGCGGGACCAACTCCACCGTGACATTGTGGGAATCCTGAAGGCGACGCTGACGGAGTAGGTAATCCTGGTCACACGCGTAGATCAGCTCTGTGAAGGAGTAGAAAATATACATATGGGGGTTAGTGTTAATCTGGCTGTGAGGTGGATAATGGTGGCCTTAATATATATATATATATAGAGGTTTTAATAAGTGTAAGAGGTCACGTGTTTTATGGAGCCCTAATAATAATAGGTTAATTGGACCACTGTAGGAGTGATAATGGGTTTGTTGCCTCACTACACTATACGACACACACTACACTACACGGCACACACACTACACGACACACTACACGACACTACACTACACTACAAAGATGGATTCTCAAACGTTCGTAAATTCAAAGTTTTATAGAACTGGAGTTAAAACAGATAAACAGATTAGACTTGTGTAAGAAATAGACTAAATAAACGAAACTGATGATGAACGCCAGTGAACGTTTCCTGGACCACTGTTAAGGAAGATGAACGCCAGTGAACGTTTCCTGGACCACTGTCAAGGAAGATGAACGCCAGTGAACGTTTCCTGGACCACTGTCAAGGAAGATGAACGCCAGTGAACGTTTCCTGGACCACTGTTAAGGAAGATGAACGCCAGTGAACGTCTCCTGGACCACTGTCAGGAGATGAACGCCAGTGAACGTCTCCTGGACCACTGTCAAGGAAGATGAACGCCAGTGAACGTCTCCTGGACCACTGTAAAGGGAGATGAACGCCAGTGAACGTCCAGTAGCGATACGAACGGGTGAGTTTGAATAGGCTGGACACGACCCTGTGTGTGTGTGTGTGTGTGTGTGTGTGTGCTGACCCTTGTCTCTCTCGCTCTCTTTCACTCTGTCTCTCTGTCTGTCTGTCTGTCTGTCTGTCTGTCTGTCTGTCTGTCTGTCTGTCAGTCTGTCTGTCTCTCTCTCTTGTCAGCTGCGGTAAAAAATATCATCTTTGGTCAATAAATGTCAGCTGGGGTCAATAAATGTCAGCTGGGGTCAATAAATATCATCTGAGGTCAATAAATGTCAGCCGGGGTCAATAAATGTCAGCTGGGGTCAATAAATATCATCTGAGGTCAATAAATGTCAGCCGGGGTCAATAAATGTCAGCTGGGGTCAATAAATGTCAGCTGGGGTCAATAAATGTCAGCAGGAGTTATTATTACATAAGTTTATTAAAAAGTTACAAAATATCCCTGAGTGAAGTGAAGATCTCTCAGGGGTCAGCAAGAGGTCATGTGGGTTGAGGTGAAGAGACGAACCTTCACCTGGGAAAAAAAATTACCCTCATGAGGAAGTACAAGAAGCAACTCTACATAATCAACTTAATTATCTCAACGCCTTTGTTATGAGCAGTTAAAAAGTAATTCTTCCTCAGGACTTTTGTGTTTTGTTTTTTTATAATTCCCAAGAGGAGCTAAGAAGTCATTAGTCAGACTGTCCAAATACAGCTTGATACGTACGCTAGCGGTACCTGGAAGTCCTAGTATCTTCTGGGAAAAGAATCCCTCCAGGTTGATATACTTCGGATGCCATGTTGCACGATGTATAAAGTTTGATTAGCTTATATATATTTTTAGCGGTATATTAATCATTGTTCTTTTATCATATATCATCGCATAAAAGAAAAAAATATATCAACTCAAATAAATTATTGTTAGAGAATCATGACATGAATAACGAAACAAAAGAAAAAAATAACACTCCAGTTGCATTATTGTTCTATCTGGCAACTTCAGCATTCATAACGAATCTCCTACCGATGTACGATAATCATCTTATTTAACTCGACACTGAGATTAACTATTCTCTTCCACCACGTAGTAAAACATAATATAAAAAGGTCAAATTATTTACATTAATTTTTTTTTACTACTGTGATGACTTGGTAATTTGGTAATAGAGTTTTTATTATGTTTTAAGAGAATAAAGATGTCGGGAGGTGAGAATAAGACGGATCCAGCTGACATTGTTGACGTCCTTGTGAGGTGCGTTGACCCACTCTATGTATTTAAGTCAATCACGGCGCCAATAACACTTTTTAATGTTGTAATTCTTATTCTAAAGGTGCAGTAACCTATTTAATGGCAGCAGCGATCAAAACTCTAAAGATGTTGAGTAGAACAACAGTGTTTTCATAAGTTTTTCTGAAGAGAATTATAATTTTTAAAATATATTACTTGTTTTACTCTTATATTCCTGGCGTCAAATTATTATGTATTGGTACAAGTTATATATATCTTTTCACGCTAAAATTCCAATAATCTTCACCTAATGATTCTCAAATAGTTAGGTACTGCCAATTGTCCAGGAAATTTTGTCTTCAACTGTACATTACCCATTTATTGAGGCGATAACTAGATTCTAAAGGTGCATTACCCATTTAATGAGGCGATAACTAGATTCTAAAGGTGCATTACCCATTTATTGAGGCGATAACTAGATTCTAAAGGTGCATTACCCATTTATTGAGGCGATAACTAGATTCTAAAGGTGCATTACCCATTTACTGAGGCGATAACTAGATTCTTTAAAGGTGTATTACCCATTTACTGAGGCGATAACTAGATTCTAAAGGTGCATCACCCATTTATTGAGGCGATAACTAGATTCTAAAGGTGCATCACCCATTTATTGAGGCGATAACTAGATTCTAAAGGTGCATTACCCATTTATTGAGGCGATAACTAGATTCTAAAGGTGCATTACCCATTTATTGAGGCGATAACTAGATTCTAAAGGTGCATTACCCATTTATTGAGGCGATAACTAGATTCTAAAGGTGCATTACCCATTTACTGAGGCGATAACTAGATTCTAAAGGTGCATTACCCATTTACTGAGGCGATAACTAGATTCTAAAGGTGCATTACCCATTTAATGAGGCGATAACTAGATTCTAAAGGTGCATTACCCATTTATTGAGGCGATAACTAGATTCTAAAGGTGCATTACCCATTTACTGAGGCGATAACTAGATTCTAAAGGTGCATTACCCATTTACTGAGGCGATAACTAGATTCTAAAGGTGCATTACCCATTTACTGAGGCGATAACTAGATTCTAAAGGTGCATTACCCATTTATTGAGGCGATAACTAGATTCTAAAGGTGTATTACCCATTTATTGAGGCGATAACTAGATTCTAAAGGTGCATTACCCATTTATTGAGGCGATAACTAGATTCTAAAGGTGCATTACCCATTTATTGAGGCGATAACTAGATTCTAAAGGTGCATCACCCATTTATTGAGGCGATAACTAGATTCTAAAGGTGCATTACCCATTTACTGAGGCGATAACTAGATTCTAAAGGTGCATTACCCATTTATTGAGGCGATAACTAGATTCTAAAGGTGCATTACCCATTTATTGAGGCGATAACTAGATTCTACTACTACTGCTACTACTACTACTGCTACTACTACTACTGCTACTACTACTACTGCTACTACTACTACTACTACTACTACTACTACTGCTACTACCACTACCACTACTACTACTACTACTACTACTACTAAATATATCGGTCGCCACACACAAAAAAAAACGTAACCTATATTTTCGATACTAAATCCGGTTTCAGTTAACGGGACCCTACAGACGCATCACTACACTCACTGTTTCATCACTGTAGTATCACTGTAACTGCATTATATATAGAAAGTTTTTTGACCTCTTCTGGGTTTATTCACGAGACAAGATTCAGTTTTAGAGATTCACGATTAAAGATTCAGATCAAGTTATTCTAGATTCAGTATAAAAGATTCAGGATTCGAGGTTCAGGATTCACGATTCCGGTATTTCAGGCTCAAGAATCATGACAAGGTACTGGAGGGTGGGTACTGGAGGTGGTACTGGAGGGTGAGGTACTGGAGGGTGAGGTACTGGAGGGTGAGGTACTGAAGGGTGAGGTAAAGAAGGGTAAGGTACTGGAGGGTGAGGTACTGGAGGGAGAGGTATTGGAGGGAGAGGTACTGGAGGGTGAGGTACTGGAGGGTGAGGTACTGGAGGGTGAGGTACTGAAGGGTGAGGTACTGAAGGGTGAGGTACTGAAGGGTGAGGTACTTACCAAGAGTGGCAACAACAGAAGCAGGAGCAGCAACTCGAGGCTATTCTCCTTCACCTCAGAAGTCAACACAAAACTCACACTCAAACCAAACAAATTTCCCTCAAGTTATAACTCAAGCTTGGATGGTCGTCAAGCATTAAGCATGTACATTGTTGGCTCTTGAGGGCTGTGCTTGAGCCAGTTCGGTGACGTAGTTCAGGGTAGTTGAGGAGTTGGGTTGGTCACTATTATGATCCACATTCCGATGGTAATTTGGTGATTTATCAGATTCTTTCACTCAGTAAGTTTGTTTATCGTAAGTTTCTCTCTTATTGAACGTCGGTGTGAGAGAAAGTGAGTTAGAGAGAGAGAGAGAGGTGTAGAAGGGTTTATGTGAGAGACCGGGAGGAATGAAGGTTTAGGTCCGTCCACCTCGGCAGACGGTCACTAACTGTTGTACACTGCCTCGCTCACACACCACCTTGGCCTCCACCACACACACCACAACTCTTCGTTCACTAGCTCTTAAATAATTACCAGGTCGATAGATTCACTTCCTTCTTCTGGGAATAAACTCATAGTCATTAATATCGTCCGGGAATAAACCGCAAAATATACACACGGGTTTATTTGTTGGTTTTAGTGAGGTAGGAGTTAACGGGGCCCCCGGTCATAGAGGAGTCTTAAGTGATAGGAGGAGAGATGGTGTTTTGTGGGGTGGGACGCGGGGTGGTGGTGGTCGTGCCCTGGGGACTTGCCTGAAGGGGTGGTGGTGGTGACGGTGTGCCCTGAGGGTGTACTGGGAATGAAACTCGTAGCAATTACAATGGTGGTAATGATAACAGGAAAAAAATAATTCTAATAATAATAATAATATCTTCTAGTGCTTGCGCCTGACGAACGTACGCCAGGTACATCAACTCAAGGCCATGTAAGGAAACACTAATATAATATAATTAGTATATTCCATAGCCTGACTCACGTTCGCCAGGCATATATGGATGAATGATATAATATAATTAGTACACTCATCGCCTGACGACCGATCGCCAGGCGTATAAGGAAGACTGGGACAGAATAACGTAGTTTGACGTCTATAACAGAGTAATTATATACACAGCGTGATATACGTTGATTATATAACACCTAATATAATCAGCTGGTATGAGAGAGAGAGAGAGAGAGAGAGAGAGAGAGAGAGAGAGAGAGAGAGATCAATAAATATATATGCAAACAAAAAACAGATTGAGCAAAACAAACAGTCTGGAATTCCATCTAAGAATAAAATTAACAAAACAAAAAGGATTTGAGTCTCCCACACAATTAGATTCCATCACTCTGGCTCGTCAATGTCAACAAAACCAACTCATCCCAACGAAAATCAGGAGACTTGAGTAAATGACAATTATACTCGATTTTAAGTTAATAAAATCTTCTAAGTCTTTATCTATGTATGAATATTCAGTATTATATCTTATTCTATAGAAAATATTTTAGAGGAATTTTTGTGAGTTTCAATGCAATGATAATACGTAAAAAAAAAAATCAATGTAAAAATCCTGAAAATAAATGGAGTGAGGGGCGACCTTGTTCCCACGGGCAGCCATTCCTCCTTCACCTCCATGCCAACGAGCGTAAAATTAGATTTCATTCACCGAAAAACAAGGCACTGAGATGACAAAAGAAGTAAAAATAAAAATAAAAAGAAAGAAGAGAAAAGAAGAGGAGAAGGTTAAAGAAAAACGTAGGATCTAATCATCGTCTTGAGTCCCGTTTGAAGCAATCACACACAGCTTCATGTTGACAGACTCCTCCTGGGAAGCTTACGGCGAAGTCATAAACTGTGTCATGTGGTAATGGTGTTGGTGGTGATGGTGTTGGTGGTGATGGTGTTGGTGGTGATGGTGTTGGTGGTGATGGTGTTGGTGGTGATGGTGTTGGTGGTGATGGTGTTGGTGGTGTGCTGGTGGGTGGAGCGGTGTTGGTGGTAATGGTGTTGGTGGTGATGCAGGTGATGGTGTTGGTGGGTGATGGTGTTGGTGGTGATGGCGTTGGTGAGATGGAAGTTGGTGGTGATGGCGGTGATGGTGTTGGTGGTGATGGTGTTGGTGGTGCTGGTGGTGATGGTGTTGGTGGTGATGGTGGTGATGGTGTTGGTGGTGATGGTGTTGGTGGTGATGACGATGATGATGAAGATGATGATGATAATAATAAATAATAATAAATAATAATAATAAATAATAACAATAATAATAATAATAATAATAATAATAATAATAATAATAATAATAATAATTCTATTAATTAGTAAAGTAAATTAAATTTCATGGAATAGAACCCACTCAAGCTTCTCTCTCTCACCCCTCTCCACCTCTCACCCCCACTCCCCCCTCTCACAAGTTACAGGTGGGAGTGAGACACAGTGTTGTGAGTGTCTTAACGAGCTATAAGGTAGATGAGTAATTAGCGGACCAGTAATTGTCTGTGAGAGAGAGAGAGAGAGAGAGAGAGAGAGAGATAACAATAGGCGCAGATGGTAATTATAGCTACAGGTGGTAACAATAACCGCAGGTGGTCACCCGAGGCAAACATCCAGGTAGGAGGAAGAGGAGTAGGAGGAGGAAGAGAAGGGGGAGAAAGAGGAGGTAAGGGGAGAAAGAGGAGGGAAGAGAAGGGGAGAAAAGAGGAGGTGGAAGAGAAGGGGAGAAAGAGGGAGGTGGAAGAGGAAGGGGAGAAAAGGAGGAGGAAGGAGAGGGGAGAAAGAGGAGGAGGAAGAGAAGGGGGAGAAAGAGGAGGTGGAAGAGAAGGGGAGAAAGAAGAAGAAGAGAGACACAAAAAGATCGTAAGTTAATATTTTTTTCCCTTAATTGGAAACGAAGGAGAGAACGTTTACCTGAGTCACTTAAATTAATACAAAGAGATTCACTCCAAAATGTTTTCCTGTTATCAAAAAACATTTACCTCTGAAACATAGAAAGATTCAAGAACTTCCGTGAGATACTTGACTTATTTCTACAGCACATCTAGCTGGGCCATAGTGAGAGAGAGATGGCCACCTAGCTGGGCCATAGTGAGGAGATGGCCACCCAGCTGGGCCATAGTGAGGAGATGGCCACCTAGCTGGGCCATAGGAGAGAGATGGCCACCTAGCTGGGCCATAGGAGGGGAGATGGCCACCTAGCTGGGCCATAGGAGGAGAGAGATGGCCACCTAGCTGGGCCATAGTGAGAGAGATGCCACTGGGCCATAAGGAGAGAGATGGCCCAGCTTGGGCCATGGTGAGGGAGATGGCCACCCAGCTGGGCATAGAGGAGAGATGGCCACCTAGCTGGGCCATAGTGAGGGAGATGCACACTCAGCTGGGCCATAGTGAGAGAGATGGCCACCTAGCTGGGCCATAGTGAGAGATGGCCACTCTGAAGGCTACAGTGGGAGAGAGATGGCCTAGCTGGCCATAGTGAGGAGATGGCCACCTAGCTGGGCCATAGTGAGAGAGATGGCCACCTAGCTGGGCCATAGGAGAGATGGCCACCTCAGCTTGGCCCATAGTGAGGAGATGGCCACCTAGCTGGGCCAGAGAGATGGCCACCTAGCTGGGCCATAGTGAGAGAGATGCACACCAGCTGGGCCATAGTGGAGAGAGATGGCCACCTAGCTGGGCCATAGTGAGAGATGGCCACCTAGCTGGGCCGTAGTGAAGGAGAGATGGCCACCTAGCTTGGGCTATAGGAGGAGATGGCCACCTAGCTGGGCACAGAGAGAGAGAGATGGCCACCTGAAGGCCACAGTGAGGAGAGACGGCCACCTAGCTGGGCTGAGTGAGAGAGATGGCCACCTAGCTGACATAGTGAGAGGGGAGACACACCTGGGGCTGGGCATAGGAGAGAGATGGCCACCTAGGCTGGGCCATAGGAGGAGATGGCCACCTAGCTGGGCCATAGGAGAGAGATGGCCACCCAGATGGGCCATAGTGAGGGGAGATGGGCCACCTGAAGGCCATAGGAGAGAGATGGCCACCTAGCTGGGCCATAGTGAGAGATGGCTCTGAGCCATAGGAGGGAGATGGCCACCTAGCTGGGCCATAGGAGAGAGATGGCCACCTAGCTGGCATCATAGTGAGGGAGATGGCCACCCAGCTGGGCCATAGTGAGGAGAGATGGCCACCTAGCTGGGCCATAGTGAGAGATGGCCACCTAGCTTGGCCATAGTGGGGAGATGGCCACCTAGTTGAGCCATAGTGAGGAGATGCCTCAGTTGGTACAAGTGACGGAGATGGCCACCTAGCTTGGGCCATAGGAGAGATGGACACCTAGCTTGGCCATAGTGAGGAGATGGCCACCTAGCTGGGCCATAGTGAGAGAGATGGCCACCAGTCAGCTTGTTGAGAGATGGCCACCAGCTTGGGCCATAGAGGGAGGAGAGAGATGGCCACCTAGCTTGGCCATAGGAGAGAGATGGCCACCTGCTGGGCCATAGGAGAGAGAGATGGCCACCTAGCTTGGCCATAGTGAGGAGATGGCCACCTAGTTGAGCCATAGTGAGGAGATGGCCACCTAGTTGAGCCATAGGAGAGAGATGGCCACCTAGCTTGGCCATAGTGAGAGAGATGGCCACCTAGCTGGGCCATAGGAGAGGAGATGGCCACCTAGCTGGGCCATATTGAGAGTAGGCACCCAGCTTGGCCATAGTGAGGAGATGGCCAAATTAGCCCATAGTGAGGAGATGGCCACCTAGTTGAGCCATAGTGAGGGAGATGGCCACCTAGTTGACATAGTGAGGAGATGGCCAAACCAGCTTGAGCCATATGATGGAGATGGCCACCTAGCTTGGCCACAATGAGGGAGATGACCACCGTGCACACCGTTAGTTCCACACTCTACTCTTTCAATTTACTGCCCCGTGACTCTGAATCGATCACTCGGAGCAGAAAAAAACCAGGTGTAAAGGTCATTTGAGGTCATATGACGTCACTGAGGAGGTCATTTGAGGTCACACGATGTCATTGAGGAGTAGAGTTCATGGAAGGTCGCTCATGTCTTATTCATGTCACTGGATGTCATTGAAGAAGTCTTAGCGGTGTTTTGATGTCAGAGTAGAGGTTTACAATTGACTGTTCACTCTAAATATGGTAGAGCATTACAGTGACGCAGCGATACAGTGACGCAGCGATACAGTGACGCAGCGATACAGTGACGCAGCTATACAGTGACGCAGCTATACAGTGACGCAGCGATACAGTGACGCAGCGATACAGTGACGCAACGATACAGTGATGCAGCGATACAGTGATGCAGCTATACAGTGACGCAGCGATACAGTGACGCAGCGATACAGTGATGCAGCGATACATTGACGCAGCGATACAGTGACGCAGCGATACAGTGACGCAGCGATACAGTGATATAACGTTATAACAACACAGCGTCACAGTGACACAGCGAAGCAGAATCCTAACCGTTTTTATCCAATACGAATTTCTCCCACAGCCAATCATCTCTCTAATAACTCAACGTGTGTGTGTGCGTGTGTGTGACGGTATGATCTGGTGTTACGGGCGGCACTGCGTCACGCTCTCCTACGCTCACCATCTCACTGCGTCACCCACGGCCTTGGCTAACGTCACACGGTCAAGGAGAGAGAGAGAGAGAGAGAGAGAGAGAGACTCGTTCACTGTTACGTTCCTCACAAGAGTTTCAGCGTGACTCGAGACCTTAAGTAGATAGATAGACCAAGAAGATATATATTAATGACACGTGCTTGTGGTCACTTGTGCTAACTGTAATAAAGAGGTCATCTTCCCTGACCTCTGACCCCCATGATGCTGGCTTTGGGGTCAACCAGGGGTCACACACACACACTCTCTGTGTCTCTCTTTAACACACACACTCACTCACACCCTCTCCCTGGCTGTTCAACACACTCGATCATTCTCCATAATTATTTTCACTTTCAGTGGAGAGAGAGAGAGAGAGAGAGAGAGAGAGAGAGAGTTTGTACAGACATAACTGTGTGGCTGCCATGCAGGTGTCTTGTATACAGGCACGTGCATGAGCATATACGTGTGTGTGTGTGTGTGTGTGTGTGTGTGTGTGTGTGTGTGTATAAGGCCGAGAACGTAATGGTATGAGATTTTCAGGTCACAAAACTGTCTAAATGTTCAATTTAACACCTGACTGGTTTCCTGTGCAGGTAATATAACACACTTGCACACACCCTGGAAGAATTCCATCAACATAAAGGACTCTAAACCAAACATCTGTGCTGTGGGTGTTTCAGGTATTACACATATGACTCTTTGTGGCGGTTACAAGAGAGAGAGAGAGAGAGAGAGAGAGAGAGAGAGAGAGAGAGAGAGAGAGAGAGAGAGAGAGACAACAATTAAACAATCAAACAAACAATTAAACTGGGATGATAAACAAACGGTAGCAAGTTATCTGACCCGGAATAAATAATGACCCAACCACACACACACCAGGTAATAGCTCAGGTAAGTTTAGGGTACGCGATACAGGTACAGGTGAGCAGCCTTCACCCTGACTCACTGCCAAGACCCAGCGGTTAACAGCAGACACTGGGATGGGCGGCAGATGTGGGTCAGAGGAGGAAGAGGAGAGAAAGGATGTTGGAGGAAGAGGTGGAAGAGGAGGAGAGAGAGAGAGAGAGAGAGAGAGAGAGAGAGAGAGAGAGAGAGAGAGAGAGAGAGAGAGAGAGAGAGAGAGAGAGAGAGAGAGAGAGAGATAGAAAGAGGGAAAGAAAGAGAGAAAAAAAAGAGTGCAAGAAAATAAACTAAACCGAGAGATAAAAACGAAAGAAAGAGAAAAAATAACGTAAACAAACTCTTAAACGGGAATAACTCAAATACATCAGTTACCCCTAAGACAATCACCACAAATACAGATAATCAAACAAATACAGTCAAGTGGGCAAGTCCTCGGCCATGACCAAGAATTTATACCCCACAGACGAGCAAGATTGAGGTCTCCAAGAAGCTGGTTTGAACAAGATGGACATAGTGTTTTCTTAAGGGTGAGGAAGGCGGGGTAGTTTAAGAGAGGAACCCGTTTTCTGTGTAGCTTCTGGTTTAATGGGTAACTAATGTATTTTTTTTTGTGTTCTAATTATTTTTTTATATATAATTATTTTCATGATGATACGTTATTAGGGTGATAATTTTTGGAGGACTTTATGTCGCAATAATAATAATGATAATGATAATACTAATAATAATACAGTAATAATGATAATAATAATAATAATAATAATAATAATAATAATAATAATTTTTCTACTATTACTGTCACTATTATTATTTATTATTATTTAGTTTAAGATCACCTGTAATTACCACCTGAACTGCCCATGTTAATTAAAACAGGTAAACGGCAAAAATGAAACATGATAAACAGAAATAAACGGCAATAAACAGAGATAAATTATGAGTAACTTTTAGGCTTAAGTAGTCGTGGTGTACACTAGGTGGTGGTGGTGTACACTAGGTGGTGGTGGTGTACACTAGGTGGTGGTGGTGTACACTAGGTGGTGGAGGTGTACACTAGGTGATGGTGGTGGGGTGAATGACCTATCTCTCACCTTCTATACACAAGAGAATGGTAAGAGAGAGAGAGAGAGAGAGAGAGAGAGAGAGAGAGAGAGAGAGAGAGAGAGAGAGAGAGAGAGAGAGAGAGATTGCACCATCGTTCTTTTTAGTGTCAGCCCCAGGCCACCATCAGCTGACAACTGTATCAGGAAGTGACCTACTGACAGCGGCGGTCCTGACACTTGCCCGGACATGTTACGTATAGAGACAAATGTGGGCGGGGTGTGTCAGCTCTATGGGGATGACGTTATATAACTCACGTAGGTTGAGACAGTCAGCCCCCAGCACCCACCTAGTCTCCCACACACTCTCCACCCCTCACTCCACACACTCCATCCTCACCTAACACACTCTCCACCCTCACTCCAACACACTCTCCATCCTCACTCCAACACACTCTCCACCCCTCACTCCACACACTCTCCACCCCTCACTCCACACACTCTCCACCCCTCACTCCACACACTCTCCACCCCTCACTCTTAATTAATTCTCTACCTTACCCCAAATTACCTCACCTTGCCCCTTCCTGCCCCGTCCCAGAGGAGCCCGAGGGCAAGTGCGTCAGAGGGCAAGACAGAAGGAAACTTTCTCCCCCGGGATGGGCAAGGAGCGTCCGTGTGTGTGTCCGCTTGCCTGCCTGGGGCGTGGGGAGGCAGGAGGGGAGGATGGGGGGAGGTGTTCAGAAGGAGCTGAGAGAGAATGGTAGTGGAGAGAAAGGGGAGAAATGAAGAAAGAGGGAAGGGGAGAGAGAGGGAGGGACGGAGGGGAGGGAGGAAGGAGGAGGGAGGAGGGGAGGAGGAGGAGGGGAGGAGGGGGAGGGAGGGAGGGGAGGGAGGAGGGAGGGGAGGGTAGGGAAGTTCAGATAAGAGAGAGAGAGAGATAATGACTCAGTTTCACACCTGGTGTAAGCTTACCTGGGCCAGTGACTCACTAGACAGGTTCCCACGACCCTAACACACACCTGAGAGAGAGAGAGAGAGAGAGAGAGAGATTCACTATATGCCAAAAGTATCGATATTTTAATGAATTACTTAACGCAGACTAACGATATAAAGCATTAAGTAAGTTAAGTATTAAGTAAAGTCTTCATAGTAACTTACAAAGTTAATGTGAAGAGGAAGGGAATATTTAAGAAGAGTTTTTTGTGGGAATTGACTTAAAATAATTACGACTCATTGAGAATAACACTTACCATGTACTACTTAAAGTGATCATTACCCTATTTATCTACACTTACAAACACCGGAGAAGAAAGAAATATGATAAAAGAAGTGTATAACATAACGAAGAATAATTACATAGATAACAGACGAAAGAGAACACAACAGCAATAAATAAAGTGGATAATAAAATGACCAATAACACATTAAACAGAACGAAGATGAAGGAAAATGAACAGACGGAGAACAATAAAGGAAGTGGATAAGATAATCAAGAATAATAACCTAAATAAGAGAAGAAGGAAAAATAGAGGAAGAAAATAATGATGATTTATAAGGTCGTCCAGAACGTGACCTGGTGTTAGCGAGGAGCACCTATTATGTGACCTTCTCGTTGCTGTTATTAATTCTTCCTTGTTTCTCCTTCTTCCTATTCTTCTTTACTCCTTTTCCTTTCTCTTCTAAGATTCTTCCTCTATTCCCTTCTTTTTCTCTTGCTCCTTATTCCTCTCTTCTTCTTCCTCCTTCCCTCCTCCTTCTTATTATCCCTTCTCCCCTCCTCCTTCTTTTTCTTCCTTCTCCTCCCTTCCTCCTTCCCTCCTCCTTCTTATTATCCCTTCTCCCCTCCTCCTTCTTCTTCTTCCTTCTCCTCCCTTCCACCCTTCCTTTCCGCTCCACAATACACCGTTACCACGCCCTCTTACCGACCCTGGCAAAGACCTTGTGTGTGTGTGTGTGTGTGTGGTAGTGTGTGTGTGCGTGTGTGAAAACAATAATTTCTGCGTTGCCGTTGAAGGTCTTCACACAATAATAACACCCAACGGTAATATATAAAAGTTACTTCAGTGTTAAACCCCAGAGAGAGAGAGAGAGGAGAGAGAGAGAGAGAGAGAGAGAAAGAGAGAGAGAGAGAGAGAGAGAGGAGAGAGAGAGAGAGAGAGAGAGAGAGAGAGAGAGAGAGAGAGAGAGAGAGATAAGAAGAAGAAGAGCATCAGAAGTCGACCTTGAGGAAGATCACTGACCTCTCGAGTATATCATTGTATTGCATCATAACCGTTTAGGCACCAACAGAACAACGGTCATCATCCCTGTTTCTCTTACCGTTTATGGGGACTAACACACCATATTAAGACCCTCTCCCTCTGTTGACTCGATAAACAGTAAAGAACATCGATCATTTATCTAGAGAACACAGGCTCGAATCCCACCTAAAGGGGGTGAAGAGGCCAACAGATTTGGTTCGTGAGTTTATTGACTTAACCCAGATGATTCAGGTGTGTGTGTGTGTGTGTGTGTGTGTGTGTGTGTGTGTGAGCTATCTATCAACAACACCAAGAAAGTTTCAGTACAAAACTTCCGAGAAAAATAATCAATTCCTGACACACATTGACACAGTGACCCGGAGTTGCCATGGTAGGAATAAATCGACTGACAATAAGCTGACGTTCTTTCAGCTGACATTCCTTACCTGTCAGCCCATCTAGTTGGTCAGCTTGGTTTAGGAGTGTAGTAGGTGTTTGTTTGTATCTTGTCTGGGTGTAAAGGAAAGACAGTTAGTTGATTTTAGTAAACAATGAATCCCGTCAGCTGATTTAGGTAAACAACATGGCCCCGTCAGCTGATACTTGTAAACAAAGGTGAGGTTTGTAAATACTGTGACGCGTCAGCTGATTATTACATTTACGAATATGTAAATAACTGTAAATTATGTAAAAGAAACCTTAAGATATTACGAATTTACAGCCATTTACAGCACAATTTTATCTTCTAGAGGTACAAGAACAAGATAAAAATAATACCACTTAAAAGAGAGAGAGAGAGAGAGAGAGAGAGAGAGAGAGAGAGAGAGAGAGGCGGGAGAGGGAGGGGTTGGTCACTGGTACACATAACGGTAGTAGTGTAGAAGGAAGGAAAGAGAGAGAGGGGTAGCACTGACCAAATGTGGGGGGAGAGGTGGGAGAAAGTAGGACGAGAGAGAGAGGAGGAGAGAGAGAGAGAGAGAGAGAGAGGAGAGAGAGAGAGAGAGAGAGAGGAGAGAGAGAGAGAGAGAGAGAGAGAGAGAGAGGCATAACAAACCTTTTCCCTTGATACCCTCCTTCCTCTTCCTTCTCTTCCTACCTCTCTTTTACAGGAAACCAACTAACGGTAACTCCCTTTGTGGGTAGGGGTCGAGGGGTAGGAATGGGCCTTTAGAATAGGGCAAAGGGTAAGGAGGGGAGGGGAGAGAGGAGGGGAAGGAGGGAGATGGGAAGGGATGGGAGGAAGGGGTAGGGACAGGGAGAGGGATGAAGGGGGTGGGAGGTAAAGAGGAGTGAGGGGTTGAGGAGAGGGAGGAGAGTCGAGGAATCAGGTGAGAGGGGCATTGGGGAGAGAAGGGGTCATGAAGAGGTCACAAGAGGGGGCGGGGGTAGGGTTATCAGAGGTCAAACACTCACACACTATAAACCAACCCAATGAATGAGTCGTGTTGTCGGTACCAGCTGGGCATCATTACACTAAACCAACAAGGGGTCATAAACAATCAAATTTTAATGGGATTTTCGACCTTAATCATACCCTCACTATACCCTTGTCTTGACCCCTCCCCCACACCCGTCACAGGTGTTATAGCGGACCCGACCAATTAAGGTAGAGTCTCAGGACAGTATTGACGCCATTTTTCTTTTCTTAACTATTGTAATGACTGATATATACACATATTGAGGACTCTCTCTCTCTCTCTCTCTCTCTCTCTCTGTCTCTCTCTCTCTCACTCTCTCTCACTCTCTCTCTCTCTCTCACTAATGTAGGAATAACAAAGTTTCTACAAATATTGAGGTGAGACAGACAGACAGACAGACAGACAGACAGACAGACAGACAGATAGAGTCAAAAGATAAAGAAATCTATTTTTTAACGACTCTCCCTCGACCATTCCTAAAGAGATATAGGAATTCTCTCACGTCAGCAGCTCCGGGGCCGTTAACTAGCAGTAGTCAGGCGTGAAGTAACAATATAGGGGGGGGCCGTTAACTACCGTAGCCAACGTTAATCACCTCGTTCCTCCGTAGGTTAACAAAGACTTAATTTTAAGGTTGATTAAAGGAGGTCGATGAGGGGGGGGAGGAGGGGAGGGGAGGGGGAGGGGAGGGGAGGGGAGGGGCGGGGCACGACTTGTTAGTACAGGTAGTGATGTTATTTGCCCTTTGCCCTATTTTTGCCCTCTAACTATTGCCCTCCTCTAACCCCCCCCACACACAATAATACGGATCAACTAAAACAAGGAGACCTACAAGTACTAATAACAGAGATGTGACTCCACACCCTGACATATCCCTGCTTCTATAGTGTGGCGTCAATGAACTGAGATGTAACAGCGTTCTTAACACATCACAACACATCACACGTTTTTTATGGTGAGTTTATCATTCGTACTGTGATGTGTGGAGAGAGAGAGAGAGAGAGAGAGAGAGAGAGAGAGAGAGAGAGGTCACTCACTATATACACAACTCAGTGCCTTGATGTTACGACTGTTAGTGAATATTAAGTAAACGACCAAGAAGTGGCCCTCATCCTGACACCCTGACACCCACAGCAACACACCCTTACACCCTGACACCCACAGCAACACACCCTTACACCCTGACACCCACAGCAACACACCCTTACACCCTGACACATACCTTTAGACAAACTGAACAGAGAGAGAAAGGAATGAATGTATGTATGTATGTATGTATGTATGTATGTATGTATGTATGTATGTATGTATGTATGTATGGTATGTATAGAGAAAGCTGGTCTACAAGGAAGCTTCACTCTTCCTCAATTCCCTCCCACTCTCCCCTCACTCCCTCCCTACCTTCCCTCACTCCTACTCCTTCCTCTCCTGCCTTCCTACCCACCCCCCCCTGCCCAATTCTCTTACGCCCACACACGCCCAGCTGTTTGAGCCAAGGAATCGACACTACAAACAACCTGAAAACATCTCTCTCTCTCTCGTTTATCTACTCCTTCCTAATTTCGTCCACAAACCAGTTCCCACCTCCCCCTCCCTCCTCTCACTCTCCTCCTCCTCACCACGGTCAGGGTCTGGCTTGTCTGGATCTACTTATTGAGGGACTACTACCTCCCACCCCTCCCCTCCTCACCCCCTCCCACCCCCTCCCCCTCCTCACCCTCCCACTCCCTCCCTCCTCACCCCTCCTCCTATTTCTCTCTAATCTTCTTTAATTCTCCCATCTCACTCAACCACTTCCTCCTCCTCCCTCCCTCCTCCTCCTCTTCCTCTCTTATTTCTCTCTTGTTCTCACATCTCTTCCATCCTTCCCTATTCTCTCCCTCTCTCTTCCATCCTTCCCTATTCTCTCTCTCTCTCTCTTCTCTATCTCTCCCATTCATCCTTATCTCCCTTTTTCTCCCTGCTACGATTCTTCCCCTAAAATTCCCTCTTCATAACACACCCTCCTCCCCATTCCCCCCTTCCCCACCTCCCTCGAGACATTATCTAAGGTACGGCATTTCCGGTCCACCAACACAGTTCCACTTATAGGTCCGGGACAGCTGGGGAGAAAGTTGTCAGCTACTAGGAACATTAATTTTAAGACTAATAAAATGGTATAATTACTTCCTAGTCCTCAACAGGTGAGAAGTTATGGGAAATCTTAAAACAGAATCATTGTGGGGTTGAAGACCTCGAGCTCCGCGCCAAGACCACTTAACTAGAGCCGCTATGATTGTTTATATCGTCCTGAAGCAGTGATACATTCAGTCGGATTAATACGGATTTGAATCCACGAACGCCAAATCAATCCAAATACTAAGTAAGAATATGGCCATAAATCCGACTTCAAAGCAAGAAGGATGAACGATTTACTTGTCTGTTTTCGCCAAACTATCGTATGAAAAACCATCTTAGAACGTACTAGACGATGAAATACGTCTGTTTACCACGAGCTGTCGCTAAAACACCCCAGAATTATACGTCTAAGATCCAGAAAACGCACAAATTCCACGGGAATTATGGACAGAGTGGCGTGTGATGTTCGGCGGAGAGCGAAAATACCGGCTAGTTCTCGTCAGGCAGCGACGCGGCAGTAACGGGACCCACCACTTGGTTAACTGTACTTGGGTCACTCAGCTCTCTGACGCCGCCACCCAGCCAACTAGACAGCCAGCCAGCCAGCCAACTAGACAGCCAACCAACTAGACAGCCAGCCAGCCAGCCAACTAGACAGCCAGCCAGCCAGCCAACTAGGACAGCCAGTTGTGCCAGCTAACTAGATAGCCAACTAATTCAGACAGCCAGCCAGCCAGTTAACTAGACAGCCAGCCAGCCAGCCAACTAGGACAGCCAGCCAGCTAGACAGCCAACTAGACAGCCACAAAGTTGCCAGCCAGCCAATTCACAGACAACCAGCCAGCCAACAATCCAGACAACCAGCCAGCCAGCCAACTAGACAACCAGCCAGCTAGACAGCCAACCAACTAGACAGCCAGCTAGCTAGACAGCCAGCTAGCTAAAGAGTCAGCCAGCTACCTAGACAACCAGCCAGCTAGCCACCTCACCATCCAAGACATTAAATCATCTCACTCACTCTTCAGCATGAGAGAGAGAGAGAGAGAGAGAGAGAGAGAGAGAGAGAGAGAGAGAGACCAGACTATCTCACACACGGACGATAATAAGCAACAATTAGAGAGAACCAACAAAACGAAGTAGGACTGAAGGAGGTATTTATATCATCATTATTATACTACACTTTTGTTTCCTATTAATTACCTTATTTATCTACTTTCTCCTTTATTTACTTTCTTTCTTAAACACATATCTATCTATCTATCTATCTATCTATCTATCTATCAATCTATCTATCTATGACCCACTTATAATAGTTTTTACGAACATGGCTGAACATCTTACCTGAGATTCTACCTTCAATTAATTTCTTGTCTCAGAATTTCTTTGGGGGAAACTTGATGTGGGTTGACTACTGACCTGAAAAGATAAAATACACAATGTAATAATAATAATAATAATAATAATAATAATAATAATAATAATAATAATAATAATAATAATAATAATAATAATAATAATAATAATAATAATAGATGACCAGGTGAGTCGTGAGGTAATGAGTGTCGTCCAGGTGTATCAATAATTAAGGAGATCAACAGGTGTGGCTATCAACTGTACCTGATACACGGCAACTTCCAGGTATATACTGCTGAGGTCACGGGATTTAGAGTCTTATATTTCTTTATGGTACCGTGATTAACTGTAGTTTGAGGATTAGTGTGTGTGTGTGTGTGTGTGTGTGTGTGTGTGTGTGTGTGTGTGTGTGTGTGTGTGTGTGTGTGTGTGTTTTAACAAGTAATTGTAGGTTAGTATATTAGATGACATGTGGCTATTCTACTCAGTCTGGGCTTACACACACACACACACACACACACACACACACACACATGACCACCTGAAGATTAGCCCTACTGCTTATTTCACCTGATGATTAAGCACCCTAACGTTACCTTGGGGGCTTTAGGTTAGGATAGGTTACAAAATGGTCTGGATCTCTACTTAAACACTACACAGACTCGTCGAGGTTACTTACTATGGTGGTTGATTCATTACTTAAATGATACTGAAGTTACTTATAAGATCAGATGGATATTACTTAAAACAGCGTCAAATACAGAGAGATGGACTGGATAACTACTTATATATTCATTGAAATCACTTAGAAATGTGCGGGATTTCTACTTAAGCTGCATTTAAATCACCTAGAAAAATGTACTGTACTTTACACTTGTATTATTGTGGCTAAATAAGCGATTTCAGTTTCAATTTCAGCTCTTGAGTGAGATAGCAGACTCTGAAGTCACTAAAATTGTCTTAAAACTGAAACCTAGACAACCATTAATAACAAGTACAGTCATCAATAACACAAACGAACAAAAAATAACAAAAACAATAACAAGTGTTTGGTTTTAGTTAATTTACGTCATTAACTTCAATTCTCTATTACAACACAAATGGTAATTAATAGAAACGCGACGATCAGTTAAGATAATGAAAATAATAATATATATTTATTTACCAAACAACTATTACAACATCTACAACACTTACGATAACTACTACTACTACCACTACTACTACTACTACTACTTCTACTACTACTCAAAATACCTTAAAATAATTCGTAGTACAAGCAATGAAAAAAAAAACGCAAATTGTAAAAATAAAACCAAAAAAGAAATTAAATAGGAGACAAAAATAGGGAGAAAAGATTAACATGATATCGTCTGGGATGAGGTAATAGGCGCCTAGTACCTCACAAGGCCTCACAACAATACTATATGCCTATAACACTCAACAGTTTCCTCCCATGGCCTCAGTTTACCCGAGGGTCACAATCATCGTACGTCTGGCAGCGCTGACACAACAACAACAAAACCGCGAAATAAGTCACTAGCTCGACCCTTCTAAACTTGCCGAACCTCTGCCGCCGCCGCTACATCAGGAAGGTTTAAGCCGTGGGAAAAATATGGATCAGACCGTAAGAGGTGACTGTGTTACGAAAGTTTATGTTTGTTTTAAGAAATAATATACTGTTATAAAATGTAAATATTTTTTTGCTTTTATTAAGTTGATTGGTTACTTTGTTAGTTGTATTCCGACTCTTATTAATTTTTGTACATATATCGCTTTATTTTTTTCTAATAATTAAAACAAAATTGTTATTTATCTATTAGCCTGATTAACTGTTCATATAATTAACTATATTCCTTTATATAATTTAATTAATTTAGTCTATATAGATACACCAAACTAACTATCCATCTGTCTGTCTGTCTGTCCTTGCAGCTATCGGTAATATAACCCCTTCCCCTTCCCCTTCCCTTCATAGAACCCCCCCCCTCCCCTTCCCTCCCCCCAGCATCAGTACAAGACCCTGGGCTGTAGCGGTAATTCCTCCCATCATTAAGTCACAAAAGACCAGGACATAATGGGTCTTTCTGTCAGGTAGAGGAACAGTTATTTAAAACCATTAGTCTATTTACCTCATTAGTATGGAATCACCTTGACTTACCTGGGAACAAAAGGGTTAGCTAGGCCAATCAGTTGTTTACCCTCGTCTGATAATTGCGATTGGATGTAGTGATGGTGATTGATGAGAGAAGAGATAGATTATATATTTTTTTTTGGTGATTGTGTGGGATTGTTACGTAATTGTAAGTGTATTTGTGTGATTCTTCTGCGTGTGTGTGTGTGTGTGTGTGTGTGTGTGTGTGTGTGTGTGTGTGTGTGTGTGAGAGAGAGAGAGAGAGAGAGAGAGAGAGAGAGAGAGAGAGAGAGAGAGAGAGAGAGAGAGAGAGAGAGAGAGAGTTTCTGTACCAGTCCACACCGGGAACTACAGTACACCAGTATGAAGGCTAAACATCGCCTCTTTAGTGAAAACTTGGATATGTAGAGAGAAAGTCACGCCAAGAGCACACATGTGAACGATACTTGTGGAGTAACCTTGTACCTGTGCTGTGTATCTGTGCTGTGTACCTGTGCTGTGTACCTGTGTTGTGTACCTGTGTTGTGTACCTGTGTATTTTCTAAAAGTATATGAATTACTGACACCTGAGTAAATTAACTCCATATATATGTACTAAGAAATGTATATACTAATGGTTATGTTAGACTGTCTGTCTGTCTGTCTGTCTCTCCCAGGTAAGAAGCAGTTGATCAAGTAATCAACGAGACCTACCTGGCTGTAATCTCCATAACACAGGTAAACAAACTAATATTTACCACATAGAATTTTACCTGTACATACTATGACTCTTATTAAACCTCCTGCACCTGCTGTAACAGCGTAACAGCGTAACAGCGTAACAGTGTAACCTAGAAAAGGGATTTAAATATCAGTGGAGGGTAACAGGTATTTTCAGGTGACATTATTGTATATGGTTGATAACGGCCCTGTGTTACGGAGTGTGACGGAGTGTTACGTTGGTGTGGACAGTAACATTACACTTAGTTTCGTGACGGTGGTGCCTGTCAGCCGCACATCACGGGAGCATAACACATGCTTACCTGGGCATGACAGGTGTTGATTGGTTCGTACAGTACCTGCCCTATATGACGTCATTCGCTACTGACCTTCTCGTTACTAGGTCAAGTTGGGTTTTGGTTAGGTTATGTAACTTTTGGTTAGGTTATGTTTAAGTAGGTGTTAGTTAGGTTAGGTTAGGTTAGGTTAGGTTAGGTTAGGTTAGGTTATTTTACTTAATTTAGAAGATTCGATTAAAATACTAACTTCCTTCAGTAAATAAATTAATATCAGGTATTTGACCAATATAGACTCAGTGAATTGAAACATTCTGAAGTGATTAACACACACACACACACACACACACACACACACACACACACACACACACACACATACACACACACACACACACACACACACACACACACACACACACACACACACACACACACACACACACACACACACACACATACACACACACACACACACACACACACACACACACACACACACACACACACACACACACACACACACACACACATACACATACACACACACACACACACACACACACACACACACACACACACACACACACACACACACACACACACACACACACACACACACACACACACACACACACACACACACACACACATACACCTTTTATAAATATGAATAAGACTGAAAAAATTTACACAAACAGCTGAACAATTATAGTAGTGTCTCTGTAAAGCATTGTGTGTGTGTGTGTGTGTGTGTGTGTGTGTGTGTGTGTGTGTGTGTGTGTATAAAATATGTTATTATTATATGAACAATGATTGGTAAATTGTCTGCGATTGTAACACAAATCTCCACTACGTCCTGATGATGATGATGATGATGATGTCACAGTCGTGTTCCGTGTTCCGTGTTCCGTCAACTCCGTAAACATCACCAGAAAATGTCCATCCATCAATTGTAATTTCCCACCGATCACCAAACACACTCCCAGGAAGACTCAGACTCACACGGGGCACAGGACTGGTCACACACAACCATTATAGGAACTGGTCAAACATTTCCTCAACATCATTTACAGTAAAGTTACAAAAGGATTTTCCAGAGTGTAACTTCCGGTACCATGAGAGTTAAATAGTGAATCCAGGAAATGGTAGAAGACATTACCACCAACCATCACTACCATTAACAACCACCATCATCAATCACCACCATCATCAACCAACCACTACCACCAACCACCACCAACCTACATCACCACCACACGTCCAAGCCGAGTCACCCACCACCCCTTTAAGACTATAGAAAGACCTTCATTAATTTTGGCCAGCAGAGAACAGACCATCAGGTGAGGCAGGAGCATTGTCGAGTCTTTGAGGAGGTCACAAGCCATAGGTCACGAAGGGTCACAAGCCAGGCCTTTAAACGGGAACAGCAACGTGTGATTTGCTTCTCCCCCTTGGAAGGGGTGCTCATTGCTGGGGTGATAACGAGGGGGAGGGGTGGAGGAAGGAAGGAAGGAAGGGAGGGAAGGGAGGGAGGGGTGGAGGGAAGGAAGGAAGGAAGGAAGGAAAGGAGGGGTGGTGGAGGTAGGGAGGGGTGAAGGGAGGGAGGATGGAGTGGAGGGAAGGAGGGGTGGGAGGGAAGGAGGGGTGGAGGGAGGGAGGAAGGAAGGGAAGGAGGAAGGAAGGGAAGGAAGTTATTAATATATTCATCTCCTTGTTTATTTATTTCTATTATTCACTTAAGTGTTTATTTATTTGTTTTTCTTGTTTACTTGATTATTTTGTTGTCTGTTGCAGCCAAACCTCTTGGTACGTGTTTAAGTACACTCACAGTCTTGGACACGGACAGTCACGGTCATGTTCATACACGGGCACGTCTATGTACCCTCATGTATATGTATACAGTCACGCCTGTCACGGGCGTGCACAGTCACGGACATGTACATATACGTTCATGGGCACGAACAGTCACGAACACGTACATATACATTCACGGGCGCGTACAGTCACGGACACGTACATATACATTCACGGGCACGTACAGTCACGAACACGTACAAATACAGTCACAGTCATGTACAGTCACGGACACGTACACAGTCACGTGCATATACACTCACGGATATGTACAAGTACAGTCACGGACATGTACTGGTAGAGTCAGGGGTGACCGTCGCCTCACGTACAACAGTTTTGTATTGTAAATTACTGGAAAATTGGTGGTATGAAGTGTGTACGTGTCACGTGTACCTGTCACGTGTACCTGTCACGTGTGTGTGTATGTGTGTCAGGAACTCCTCAATAGACTTCCTCCCAGATATTATCCAATGAAATTTGCACCAACCCTTCCCCCTCCCCCAAGGACTCCTGCCCCTCACACAGACTCCTGCCCCCTCACACAGACTCCTGCCCTCACAAAGACTCCTGCCCCCTCACAAAGACTCCTGCCCCTCCACACAGACTCCTTCCCCCTCACAAAGACTCCCTGCCTCACACAGACTCCTCCCCCTCACACAGACTCCTGCCCCTCACAAAGACTCCTCCCCCCTCACACAGACTCCTTCCCCTCACAAAGACTCCTGCCCCCTCACACAGACTCCTCCCCCTCACACACAGACCCCTGCCCCCCTCACAAAGACTCCTGCCCTCACAAACAAGACTCCCCTCCCAAAGACACCCCCTCACATCCCTTCACGAACTCCTGCCCTCCCACAAGACTCCTTCCCACACAGACTCCTCTCACACAGACTCCTGCCCCCTCACACAGACTCCTGCCCCTCACACAGACTCCCCTCCCCCTCACACAAGACCTCCTCCACACAGACTCCTGCCCTCATAAAGCCCCTCTGCCACCACACACACCCTGCCTCACACAGACTCCTGCCCATCACCAGACTCCTGCCCCTCACACAGACTCCTGCCACCTCACACAGACTCCTTTCCTCACAAAGACTCCTGCCCCTCACACAGACTCCTGCCCCTCACACAGACTCCTGCCACTCACACACAAGACTCCTGCCCCTCACACAGACCTCTGCCCTCACACAGACCTGCCACTCACACAGACTCCCTGCCCCTCACACAGACTCCTGCCCCTCACACAGACTCTTCCCCCCACACAGACTCCTGCCCCTCACACAGACTCCTGCCCCTCACACACCCCAGACAGCCACACTGCCTCACACAGACTCCTGCCCCTCACACAGACTCCTGCCCACACACACAGACTCCTGCCCCTCACACAGACTCCTGCCCCTCACACAGACTCCTGCCCCACACACACAGACTCCTGCCCCTCACAAAGACTCCCTGCCCCTCACACAGACTCCTTCCCCTCACAAAGACTCCTGCCCCCTCACACAGACTCTTCCCCTCCACACAGACTCCTGCCCCTCACAACAGACTCCTGCCTCACACAGACTCCTGCCCCCTCACACACTCCTGCCCCTCACACAGACTCCTGCCTCACATAGACCTGCCACGCACTGCCTCAACAGACTCCTGGCCCCCTCACACAGACTCCTGCCCCACACACAGATCCTGCCCCACACACAGGGACTCCTGCCCCCCTCACACAGACTCCTGCCCCTCACACAGACTCCTCCCTCCCTCCCCATCCATCATTTCCTGTTCCCAACCGAGACAGGAGAGAGACGCACTCTCACTCGTTCGTCCTCTGTCTGTATGACACTGTGGTTGTTTCGTGGGCCTCGGTTGCTGTTTAAGAGGATGTACGTTCGTGCCTCCACCTGAAGGGACCACAGGCGTATTTAAAATCTTATGCTTAGGCGATTTTGGTTGTGTTTTGGACGATTTTTAGTGTGTTTGGGACGATTTTGTGTGTTTGGGACGATTTTTTGTGTGTTTGGGACGATTTTTGTGTGTTTTGGACGATTTTTTGTTATTTTGGCATGTTATATTTTTGGTGAGTTTTTGTATGTTATTAGCTATCCAATATTATTTTCAAGCGTCATTCTTTTGAATTTTCTCCACATAAAGTCTTAAAGGAAATAAGTCACCCAGACGTACAGACAGTTCTCACAGCCTTCACTGACGTCTAGTAGAGTAACAGACACCTGACACAGACTCTAAAACCCTCACAGACACTACAGACATACATCACACTCGTCACAGACATCCATGGAGGCCAGATAGATGACAGACATACAGACATCCTGGAGGCGACACTGGCCTGGAAATCTACAAGCTTTCCTTATTCTCACGGGTAATTGGGCCTCTGCTTGGCCTACAGCCCTCCCATAACGTGTGTGTGTGTGTGTGTGTGTGTGTGTGTGTGTGTGTGTGTGTGAAGTAAAGAGACACCTGTCTTCATTTACAGGCCACACCTGAACGGTCCGGGCCAGTAGGCAGCTGAGCCCACCACACACACACACACACACACACACACACACACACACACACACACACACACACACACACACCTGCACACACACCTGCACACACACCCAGGGTTGTATAAACACATAAACACTCACAAAGAGGTTAAAGAAAGAGAGCAGAGTTCACATTCTCCCCAGAGAACGCATCAAAGAACGCCCGAACGAATGATTTTAGGGAAGTGTGAACGTGTGTTTTTTGGGGAAGGTATTTAAAGAACTCCTGATGAACGTTACTTATTAACCAGCAGAACAAAACACACACCAATGGAACACAGCCATTAAGAACGTGTGAGTCACTGCTTTTGAAGAACGTGAGAGAACATTAGAGAACGTGCAAACACTGTTAATCACCTCATAACACCTGTCACACGAGGGTACCTGACCTAACACATCTGGTTGCATACTAATTAATGTTTTGGATCTGTGAAAGTTTCTCTTCCTTGCCCCATAAACCCTTCCTTGCCCCTCTAAACCCTTCCTGCCCCTCTAAACCCCTTACTTGCCCCTCTAAACCACTTCCTTGCCCCATAAACCCTTCCTTGCCCCTCTAAACCCTTACTTGCCCCCTTAAACCCCTTCCTTGCCCCTCTAAACCACTTCCTTGCCCCATAAACCCTTCCTTGCCCTTAAACCACTTCCTTGCCCCTCTAAACCACTTCCTTGCCCCATAAACCTCTTTCCCCATCCTACAAAAGCTGTCACCTCACCACACTGGACCACCGCTCTTTGTGAATCAATTGCTCTGAATGTCTGCCAGTGGGTACCTGACTAACCTAGCGATGAGACCCTGAACTTCCGGGTTTGTGTGTGTGTGTGTGTGTGTGTGTGTGTGTGTGTGTGTGTGTGTGTGTGTGTGTGTGTGTGTGTGTGTGTGTGTGTGTGTGTGGAGGAAGGGCCAGGATGATACACGAAGGGAGATTTTTCGACCTAGGTTACACGTTCTGCTAGTACGTGACCCAGAAACGAGGTCATCAAAGGAAGGTCTTAAAATACATTACTTCCTACAACTACTCGACCTGTATGTGTCTCAGGTGTGTGTCTCAGAGGTAATCACAGTCAAGATATTTCCCTAGGAATGTCTCTCAGCTCGTCAATATTTCTCAACTTTGCTGGTACTAAAATAATGAGAGGAAGAGTCGTGGAATTTCCCCTAAACATTTCCACCAGTAAGAACGTTTCAAATGTTTCTCACTCTTGACGGTTTTTTCTTCCCTTGTAAACGTTTGTCGCAACACCACCCAACCATAAACGTCTTATCACATCACTGAAACGTTGCTGGAGACGTTTCTTAATCTTAGCCTGAATGAACGTTTGTATGACCACACTCTCCAATAACCATGCGTTAACCTTCACTAAAAACAATAACACAACGGTAGAGTCTCAGGGTAGTTTTGCCGCCATTACGAACCAACATGTTACGTCATCAGTTTACGAGAAAAATATTAGCGTAAGATTGTCTGGGAATTCAGCCACCGGGTCAGCTGATCTCTTAACAACAAACATGATGGATGATGTGAAGTTTAGACACCCCAGTTTAACGCGAACCTAACCTAACCTAACCCAGCTTAATGCTAATCTAACCTAACCTAACCTAACCTAACCTAACCTTACCCAGCTAACCAACCTAACCTAACCTAACCTAACCTAACCTTACCCAGCTTAATGCTAATCTAACCTAACCTTACCAACTACTGTGACCTGGAATGTTTGATCTCTTGACGTCAAATGCCCAACAGGTCATTCTAGTTTTTTCAATCATTAGTTATTTTGTCGACATATTAGAAGGTAATTAAGGTAGTTAGTGAATTGGGTGTTTAAGCAAACAAACAAACAAACAAACAGACAGACAGACAGACAGACAGACACACACACACACACACACACACACACACACACAAATGCCACACAACGTAAATACTATAAGTCACCATCCATCACAGATTCCAACCATTGTAAAATTATCAACAACTCGTAATCAACCAGTGTATTCACTCCCAGTCAATCTTACCTTTTTGCACTGTCACTATGTTGAAATGCCCTGTAGTATGACCTCCCCACCTAGTTATTATATATCATATTTGTATCACTTATGTTACTTGTATATTATTTGTAAATCAAGTGACCCGTTCCCCAATTATGCAACTGTATATTTTCAGCCTTCCAGCTGCCATGGTCTTTCAATAAACCGTTAATTATTACACACGCACACACATACAGGCCTAACAAGCATGAACAAACACACTCGCCTTGTTACTTGAAGTTATTAGTTATGGAGGTAATGGTGTTGGTGATTAAGGTGTGTTGTGGTTACCTGGTGACGTCATGTCTTGTGGTTGGTGACTGCTGGGTGAAGGATGGGTTGGGCCTTGTGTGTGTGTGTGTGTGTGTGTGTGTGTGTGTGTGTGTGTGTGTGTGTGTGTGTGTGCTGTAAATATATAATAATAATATATAATAATAATTAAAATGAAACTGAACAATGTAACAAATAAAACCACGAACTACACAAAACATAAGAGGTGAGGACAAGTGCAGATAGCGGCTGCGGTACGGTGCGGTGGGGTGCGGTTAGGTGAGGGGCAGGAGAGCACAACCCAGTCCTGCTTGCGGTGTGTGGCAGCTTGGAAGGGTTGATAGGTGCGGAAGGAGGAGGTGCGGTAGGCTGCGGCAGGTCGGAGGGTAACGGCGGGAAGGGCGTGGAGGTGGATGTGGCGGCGGCTTAAGTGTGGGAAGTACATTGGCATGATAGTGTTATGTGGGTCAACCGGGACCTGATTCATATGGTTTAGTTACCTCATAAATATTGATCAAAAGCAAACGGGAATAATAATAATAATAATAATAATAATAATAATAATAATAATAATAATAATAATAATAATAATAATAATAATAATAATAATAATAATAATAATAATAATAATAATAATAATATAATAATAAAAAATAATAATAATAATAATAATAATAATAATAATAATAATAATAATAATAATAATAATAGAAAATTTAGTCTTTTTATAAATTAACGACTGTAAACAAAGCCTTTACCTGTGTCTACATAATTAGCCATCGATTCAATGAAGCAGCTAAACAGACATGTGTGTGTGTGTACAGGTGTGTGTGTGTGTGTGTACAGGTGTGTGTGTGTGTGTGTGTACAGGTGTGTACAGGTGTGTGTGTGTGTACAGGTGTGTGGGTGGCACGGTTCACACCACACACCCATTAGCTCAGGTATAAACTAATTAGGTGTGTTTGTCTTGATGTTGGGTTTGTGTGAATTTAGGTCAAACACACACACACCACACACACGTAAACAACACATCTATATTTATTTATCTCCTTTATCGTACACCCTCTCTCTCTCTCTCTCTCTCTCTCTCTCTCTCTCCTCTCTCTCTCTCTCTCTCTCTCTCTCTCTCTCTCTCTCTCTCTCTCTCTTTCTCTCTCAACCAATAAACAGATGTTGATCAAGCACCGTGAAGGAATGTGTCTCACTCCCTGGCCAAGGCTAGGAACTGTCAAGGCTACAAGCTCTACTGTCAAGGCTACAACCTCTACTGTCAAGGCTACAGCTCTGTCAAGCTACAAGCTCTACTGTCAAGGCTACAAGCTCTACTGTAAGGCTACAAGCTCTCGTCAGCCCACTACTACAAGCTCTACTGTCAGGCTACAAGCTCACCTGTCAAGGCTACAAGCTCCTTCAAGGCCCACAACCCACACTTCAAGGATACAAACTCTACTGTCAAGGCTACAAGCTCTCTGTCAAGACTACAGAAACCCTGTCAAGACTACAGCTCACTGTCAAGACTACAACTACTCTCAAGGCTACAAGCTCTACTCAAGACTAGGAAGTCTCAAGACTACAAACTCTCAAGACTACAAACTCTCAAGACTACAAACTCTCAAGACTACAAACTCTCAAGACTACAAACTCTCAAGACTACAAACTCTCAAGACTACAAACCGTCAAGACTACACCCCTCTTCTGACAGCGTTGCCAAGGTAGAAGAACAACTCAGAGCAGCGTTACCAACCACACTGCTAGGAGGCAGAACCCTCTCATGGGAAGAATGTAATTTGGGCATTGACCGTCACGCTAGGGTGGCAGTGAGGCATCTGGAGCATTTTGGTGGCATATTGGAGGCATTTTAGAGGCATTTGGGAGGCATTTTGGAGGCATCTATACCTATATATGCCTATACACACCCACCTACACCCACTTACACCCACCTATACAGTGGTTGATGCTCCTGCAAGGTCAATAATATAACCAGCTTGAGGTACGTGACTCAGCGGCGATGTTACGAGACCGTACCAAGTGATCGTTCGTCTGGCGAAGAGGGCGAACGCCAGGCGATACTGACTACCGATACTGGCGTTAAGTTAGCAGGTATTGTGAGTGTAATGTCAGTTATAATAATAATAATAATAATAATAATAATAATAATAATAATAATAATAATAATAACAGCAACAATAAAAACAACAACAAATAATAATAATAATAATAATAATAATAATAATAATAATAATAATAATAATAATATAATTTCGTTTGTGTGACATAAAGTCGTCAAGGCAAAGTGGGAAATATTCTCCTCGGTGTAAGTGCAGGACCTGGAATCGATCCCAAATGATAACCATGACAAGTGAAAAATAGTGTGGGGTAATTATGGGTTTATAAAAGAGTGGGAGTGTGGGGTGTGGGGGGGATGGGGATGAGGAGGAGAGGGGTGAGTGGGGGGAGGTCGTGGCGAAATGTGTAGCATAAGGTAGACCTCGAACTTGAAAGACCTTAACCTCGAACTCAGAAAAGTGTGACCAAGTTGTTGAGGATTAACTGAGGGGAGGTTGTTGTGGCGGAGAGGTAATACACACTCATAGTACACCTGTTGAACTTTGGGTCGAACCTGTGGTGGAGGAGGTGGAGGGTGATGGTGGAGGAGTGGTGGTGGAGAAGTGGTGGTGGAGGAGTGGTGGAGTGGTGGTGGAGTGGTGGAGGAGTGGTGGTGGAGGAGTGGTCTCTGATAATTGATCCCCACCACCACCATCACTTTCGCTCTCAATCCCCCCACACCCCACACCCCACCCCAGCACCCCTGAACCCTTTCATAAGTGAGGGTTTGTTACCCCCTGAGGACAATCCACGCCCCCTCCTCTCCCCCACTTCTCACCCCCCACCTCCCCACCGCCCACCCTCACCCCCCACCCTCACCCCCAGCCTCCACCCCTCACCTCCCACCCATCTTCTTCTACTTAAGCATTTGCCGTCATCCTGAGAGAAAACCACCACCTCCACCTCTCACCCCCCACCCACACCCCCACCTCCACCCACAGCCCCACCCTCCGAGGTTGACGGCCTTCTCACGCCCATCTTGTCACCCCGCCCACACTTACTGCTTCCTGATTTCTCAAACCTGGTGCTTCAGTGGGTACTATCATGGTCCAGCTCTCTCCTTCTCACACCTCTCCTTCTCCCCCCTCTCACACCCTCCTCCCTCTCCCCCCCACACCTCCTCCTCTCCCTTCCCACACCTCCTCCTTCTCCCCCCCCTCTCACACCTCCCCCACCTCTCCCCCTTCTCACACCTCCCTCCTTCTCCCCCTCATACCTCCCTCTCCCTCACACTCCCCACCTCCCAACTCCTACCATCCACATTCCCTTCCTTTCTTCTCCTCCACTCCTCCTCCCCACTCTCCCTCCCTTCCTTCCCTACCCTTCCTCACCCTGTATTTAACCACCTTCACACTTTCCCCGAGGACACAGGTAGAGTCTAGGCAATCTGAGCGCCATTTTGTCTCACGTATGTACAGACACGTTCCCACATCTTTAATTAGAGAGGCGAAAAACACATCGTAAGATCCTTATGATTCTAGTGGGGGAGGGGAAGGGAGGAGGGAGAGAGGGAAGGAGAAGGAGGAGGAAAAGAACAGTAGGAAAAGGAGGAAGAGGAAGAGGAGGGAGGGACGAGGAAGAGGAAGAGGGGGTGGAGGGAGGGAGAGAGGAGGAGGAGGGGAGAGAGGGAGGGGAAAGGGAAAATAACGTGGGAAACAATGAGAGTGAGAGCCCAGGGAAAGGAAAATAAGACAAAAATCTGTAAAATCCGACAAAAATCCGAACAAATCCGTAAAATCCGACCAAAAATCCGTAAAATCCGACAAAACACAAAATCCGACCCAAAAATCCGTAAAATCCGACAAAACACAAAATCCGACCCAAAAATCCGTAAAATCCGACAAAACACAAAATCCGACCCAAAAATCCGTAAAATCCGACAAAACACAAAATCCGACCCAAAAATCCGCAAAACAAGACAAAAATCGGGAGTTCCTGTAGTGACTCAACTGAACCTTGACTAAATAATTGTTCATAACGGAGATAAAGGGATTAGCTCTTCATCCTGACTGACTCCTATCATCCTATCTTGTCACTCCTGAGGGATTGATGAGAGGGATGTGAGTGGGAGGTGTGTTAGAAGGATGTGAGAGGGAGGGATGTGTGTGTGTGTGTGTGTGTGTGTGTGTGTGTGAACGTCTCAATAACGGGTTGAGTGATTGCAGTGAGACTTGTTAAGGAGGAAGAGGAGGAGGAAGAGGAAGGAGGAGGAAGAGGAGGAGGAAGAGGAGGAGGAAGAGGAGGAGGAAGAGAGCTAGTTAATGTGTAGCCTCTCTCTCTCTCTCTCTCTCTCTCTCTCTCTCTCTTGTTTCGGCCATATCAAAGGTTATAAACATTTGGAAATCCTTTTTACTAAGAAAGAGCAAAGAAAAGTCAGAAATAAAGAGACAAAGAAAAAAGAAAAAGAAAGAAAGAAAGATAATAGAGATAGCCAAGGTCATCACTTAAGCCCAAACCCTCAATAAAGTATATAAGTAATACGACCATAAGTGTTAAGTCAGAGAGGAAGTGGCGTAAGGGAGGAACTTTCTTACGAGAGTCTTCCACTTAACACTTTTGGTGGTTTCCGTCAGATAAAAGTGAGTTGGTGAATTAGGTGTAGCAGCCGTGAGGGAATGTGGGATGGGGTGGGAAGGGGGAGGGGAGAGATGGGAGGGGTGGTGAGATGGAGTCTGGAAGGAGGGAGGGTGGGGGGAAGGGGGAGAGGAGAGATGGGGGTGGTGGAGATGGAGTCTGGAAGGAGGGAGGGTGGGGAGGGGGGATAGGAAAGATGGAAGGGTGGTGTGAGATGGAGTCTGGAAGGAGGGGGGTGGGGGGGAAGGGGAGAGGAGAGATGGAAGGGGTGGAGATGGAGTCTGGAAGGAGGGGGGGGGGGGAAGGGGGATAGGGAAAGATGAAGGGGTGGTGTGAGATGGAGTCTGGAAGGAGGGGGGTGGGGGGGGAAGGGGGGAGGGGATGGAAGGGGTGGTGGAGATGGAGTCTGGAAGGAGGGAGGGGTGGGGGGAGGGGATAGGAAAGATGGAAGTGGTGGTGAGATGGAGTCTGGAAGGAGGAGGGGGGGATGGGGGGGAAGGGGGAGAGGAGAGATGGAAGGGGTGGTGTGAGATGGAGTCTGGAAGGAGGGGGGTGGGGGGTGGTGTGAGATGGAGTCTGGAAGGAGGGGGGTGGGGGGATGGGGGGAAGGGAGAGATGGGGGGTGGGTGGAGATGGAGTCTGGAAGGAGGGAGGGGAGATGGTGAAGGAAAGACGAAAGGAAACGGGGGAAGAGAGAGAGAGAGAGAGAGAGAGAGAGAGAGAGAGAGAGAGAGAGAGAGAGAGAGAGGTCATTACCATCACCCTGCAGCTTGATCATGGCAGAGCAACAAGGACACATCCCCCATGAAATCGTATTATGAAAGCTGTGTGTCTGTAATTCTCTAATATCACGCTGACGGACATATAGAAATACATTTTCTTTTTTGGGGGGAATAGCCCACCCGAGCACAGGTCACTGACCCACATCAGGGCCTGGGAGGGCGAAAATATAATAAAATAATAATAATAATAATAATAATAATAATAATAATAATAATAATAATAATAATAATTAAATGCAAAGATGGAAAAAAACCAAGAGTGAGAAACGATATAACGTATGTATGTTGTGTTGTCAATAGTAAGAGAAACAACTGAGACCCTGCGATGGACGAGTTGACGGCTCTGGGTAAACACAAGATATACACTGCCACGTTGGTAGAGTGATACGGTATATATAATTTGCTTAAAGTCCTGCTATAATAGTCGAGATAAGTTTATTTCTGTAGAAACAGGGATGACATTTGCAATGACGTCACTAGTTTCAAACTCACTGTTGCAGTCGGAGGTCGTAGAGAGGATGACCTCAGACCCCAAATGCCACGTTGAGGTAAGTTGTACGGGTGAAGAGCTGCTTCAAACATAGGCTGGATGGGTATATGAACAATAGGGGTTGGGTGTAAATGGGACTGCCCAGTATGGCCCGCTGTAGTTCCTCTATTCTTATGTTCTTTTGGACATAAGAAGCTCCCCTGTTCACACCAGCTCACCTGTCATGTACTCTTACCTGGTAAACTTTCTTTTTTTTCAGTACATTTACAGAGTATATCAGCAGATGGAGATACGAGTAAATTTAGAAGTGGTGACATTGTCTGGACTTTGTTTTGATAATGCCTCATGCTTGGTAACATGACAACATGGTGCTGTTATTGTTTTGGTGATTCACTAATGAACCACTGGGATATATCATCATTTATATTAATTAATGAATAAAATTTTACTTTAACTACCATAAGTATTTGGATGTTTAGATTCAAGATAGGCTTCAGTATTGGGTAAAGTTAAAGTTTTGGTCATGTCCGTACTCAGACATGCAGACTATGTTATTTTCTGATGGTTTGTGAGGTGTTATGAGCGACTGAGACCTTACCTCCCTTACCGATGTATGTTAAGCTAACCTTATAACTCTTCTTAACCTGACCTAACCTAACCTAACCTATGATCTGTATTTTCTTATGTGATCGAAAAATGTTTTGCAACATAAATCCCGTAGAGATAATGTGTCTTACTGTTTAAAGTGTTAATCCCATAGTTAGGATCTTAAGGTTCCCAGATGACCCACACCAGAATAATATCAATATTGTTTGGAATGTTTATACTCTGAAATATGTAGTATGGGGCAGCTAATATCCATTGAATTAGTTTATGTGCTTAGTAATATTTATATATTTAAAATAGTATTACTGTGTTGCACAGTAAAGCACAATTAATTATCTAATAATATTTATTTACAGAGCCCATCAGCCGAGAAGGTTGGACACCTACAGCTGGGGAGCTCGACCCAGCCAGTGAGGTCACAGTCACTCACAGAGCTTTTTCCAGTCACGTAACTTTTTAGCAACTTTAACCCTTATTTTGACACTTTTGGCTAATTCATTTAAAAATATCATTACCATAGTGAATTTAAGCGTTTTCTATACCCATTGACCTGCCATCTTACGAACAAATTCCGACCGTCAACTCGTCCATTGTGTGTAAATGAGGCAGAAAGTCTACCAGCAACCTGGTTACTTGTTTAAACATACATACATACATACATACATACATACATACATACATACATACATTCATACTGTACATACAGAAAATTCAAATATAAATAATAATAATTTCTTTTCCATATGCGTTAGATATTTATAGTACAATATTCGTATATAATAATATATATTAAACTGTTTTTTATGATGAGTTATAAGGTCCCATATTATCATAGACAAAGTGAACAAGACGCAATTGAAAAACACAATCTCATCGTCCAGGTGTAAATAACATAATTATTTAATATTCAATAATCTAGTGTATTAAACAATGACAGAATAACAGTAAAAATAACAAAACCAATTGAATCACTCGTTAAAAAAACACTTTGATACCTGGGCCACATCTAAAAAAACACAAGAAAACAAAAGAATTCTTAATATTTTCCCTCGAGGCAAAAAAACAAAATCACATCGCCTTTGAATAGTGTTACATCAGTGGGTCAAAACTGTTATGGATGCTACAGGTCATAAAGCTGATAGTCCTGCTGATTCCTAGGATATTATCACTCTTATTGCCTTTGTTTACATCCCGAGTGACGCAACTAACCCTGACCTAAACAAATGAGTTATCCAGTACCTCTTATACAGTGAAACCTCTATTTAACGGACTATATAGAGAAAATCCGTTATATCAAGGGTCCGTTAGATATGAAACCTCCATCAAACGAACTGTGGAGTAGAGAAGTGTGGAGTGAGGAAGTGTGGAGTAGGGAAGTGTTGTGGTGTGTGGAATCATTGTCAGGAACGGTACTTAGACGGGTCAAGATTCGCCCTACTGACCACTAACCAAACCGTAGTGCTGGGGTAGGTTCAGTCTTTGCCACCCCCCCAATGCCGACCACTCACCACTCTATCCACACTAAACCAGTCCACCCACTCTCCCATCACCCAATGCCGACCCTCACCACTCTATCCACACTAAACCAGTCCACCTCTACCACCACCCAATCCCGACCACTCACCACTCTATCCACTAAACCAGTCCATCCACTCTACCCACACCACCCAATGCCGACCCACTCACCCTCTATCCACACTAAACCAGTCCACCACTCTACCACCCAATGCCGACCACTCCCACCCTCTATCACTAACCAGTCCACCCTCTACCCACACCACAATGCCGACCCTCACCCACTCTATCACACATACTGTCTGTCCATCACACCACCAGTCCTACACAGGTCACCCATACCACACCAGCCACCACACCATCTCACCCATATACACCAGTCCGCCCACACTACACCACCCATTCCACCCACCTGTGCAGCAGTTTTGCCCACATAAATTAACCTAACCTGGTGTTGAGATGATGGTGGGTGGCTAAAATGTGCTGAGGCAGTGGTGGAGTGTGGCAGAGGTTGTGGTGGGCGGCTCCCGTGTTGTGACTTAATGTTGACGGTTTTAGGAGTCTTGCGTCAACCTGTGCAGTGGTGGTGGTGAGTAGTAGAGTGGTATAGTGGTAGTGGTGGTGGTAGTGTAGTGGTGGTAATAGTGGTGGTAATAGTGGTGGTGATAATGATTGAGTGGTAATAGTAGTGGTAGTAGTAGTGGTGGTAGTAGTGGTGGTGGTAGTGTGGTGTGTTGTGGTAGGTTATTGTTATGTGTAGTATGGTGTGTGGTAGTGAAAGGGTTTACGTATATATCTGAAAATGTTTTTGACAGCTCACACCTACACATAACAAGTCCTCCTGAAATACGAAAACAAACCTAACAAATGAAAGTTTCAGAAAAAAAACCTTAATTTTATCTTAATAATTATAATTTGAGGAACTTTTCTTGTTTAATATGTTTCATAATATAGTTGTATATTTTATTGTGGAAATATAGAAATAAAAAAGGGTCAACTTTAATATAATTGGTATTCATAGTTTTCGAATTTAGGGAAAATTATGAAAATACTACTACGACTACTACTACTACTACTACTACTACTACTACTAAAAATAATAATAATAATAATACACATTCACAATATAATTACATCAAAAGAGATAAAAAATGAATTAGAAATATCTGAACCGAAATATTGTATTGAAAAGTTGAGTACGAATGATATAGTGATAATAAAAGTCAATTACTGTATATATATTTTTTTTTTCAGTGTTTTCGGACAGATATTCGTGGGAAAATTAGGCGGGAGTTTAGTAATGGTGTGAGAGTATGATGGAGCATAGACGCCACTATCACCATCACCACCATCACCATCATCACCATCATACCATCACCACCATCACCACCATCAACACCATCACCACCGTTATCATTATTATTATTACAGTCTATCATTATAACTATACTACCAGAATCTACCACTATCATAACTACCACCATTACCCATCACCACCAACTACAAAAATTAGGGCAAATTATATCAGTCTAGAGTTTATACTTCCTACTATAATGGTTTAAGTCTTCTTTTTTCATCTTTCTTTTCCTCTTCCTTTTCACACCGCTATAACCCCTCCCTCCCTCCCCCTCCTCCCCACCACCCCTCCTCCCAACTAACTCAACATTCACAAATTAATGTGATAAAAACCTATTAGCTCGAGTCATCATCACTACAGTTACCAATAAACACCATTACATTAACCCATTAAGTGAGTTATGGCGCTGTATTGCCCAACACTAACCCATTATGTTCGTCACTTTACACCCATTAGCTTATTTATGATACAATGTTAAGTGGAAGTCACCCATTACCCCCATTAAATGAGTTAGGACAACCAAATCAAAAAACACCCATTAAATCATCCCCATTACGTAAATAAAAACATACAAGAGTCATTTTACCCATTAGGTTAATTACGACCCTAAATCACCTGACGTCTAACCATTAGCCCCATTACACCATCCCTATTAGGTGAGTTATGAAGGTAGTGAAGATATATGAGGAAGGTTCAGGTGACACACGAGAATCTCAGGTGAGCCGGGAACACCTGTTGTCGCTTAACTGTTGCCTACTACCTGTAACACCCACCTTGTTGTTGATACGCTGGAGGAGGGTGATGGGGGTGGGAGGAGAGAAGGGGGAGTGAGGGAAAGAGAAGAAGAGAGAGAGAGAGAGAGTCACAATAACACACTCCTAAACAAACTGGATATCAAATTTACCTTAAAACACACACACACTTAAGAAAACGAATCAAAACGAATAAAACAAACACACCACAAACACCCACCTTACCCCCAGACACAACAAACACCTCCTCACCTACCTGTGTGTGTGTGTGAAGGTGCAGGGACGCTGTTTTTCGTACGCCAGGCGAAGTTTATTACACGGCGGGCGAAACAGCGCCTTTAGTTATGGTCGAGTAATAATTCTCACAGATCCACTCCGACACGATGAAGATTTGAACGCATGTTGAACCCACGAAACTGATTCATACGATTGATTGGGAGGGATTAAGTTAAGTTAGGTTGGGTTGGTTATATTTCCCCAATGTGTGAGAGGAGGAGGATCAGCCTGCTGGGGTGGGCTAGTAGCAGCAGGAGTGAGTGTGGTGGGGGTAGGAAGCGACCGACGGACGAGACAGCAGCACCTCCTGACGTCTGCTCCGGGTGCACGCGTTTGGTTGAATGACCCAGAGTTGTGACGGCCTCTTGTAGCCTTCTGGAGACGACGGTGGTGGCGCTGGCAGTGGTGGTGGTGTGTGGGGGTTGTGGGGTGTGGGGGTGGTGGAGTGTGTGGTGGTGTGTGGGGGGTGTGTGTGATGGTGGTGTGTGGTGGTGGTGGTGTGTGGGTGTGGTGGTGTGTGGGGTGTGGTGTGTGGTGGTGTGTGGTGTGGTGGTGGGGTGTGTGGTGGTGGTGGTGTGTGGTGGTGTGTGTGGGGGTTGTGTGGCGGTGGTGTGTGGTGGTGGTGGTGTGTGGTGATGGTGGTGTGTGGTGGTGGTGGTGGTGTGTGGTGGTGGTGGTGTGTGGGGGTGGTGGTGTGTGGGGTGGTGGTGGTGTGTGGGGTTGGGGGTGAGTAGGGGTGGTGGTGTGTGTGGGGTGGTGGTGGTGTGGGGGTGTGTGGTGTGTGTGGGGATGGTGGTGGTGTGGGGTGGTAGAGTGGTGGTGGTGTGTGTGGTGGTGGGGTGTGTGGTGGTGGTGTGTGGGGGTGGTGGTGTATGGTGGGTGTGTGTGGGGTGGTGGGGTGTGGGGGTGGTGGTGTATGGTGGTGATGTGTGGGGTGGTGGTGTGTGGGGGTGGGTGGTGTATGGTGGTGTGTGGGTGGTGGTGTGTGGGGTGGTGGTGTGTGTGGGTGGTGGTGTGTGGGGTGGGTGTGTGATCAAACAAACACACAACACTATACCACTCCTATCCTAGCCATTCCTACCTACACACACCTGATTTCAGGGCACAACTCTCTCCCTCTCTCTCTTCTCTCTCTCTCTCTCCAGGGGTCAATGGGTCACGTTCATACCCCGGAACGTGGTAGGGTTAGGTTAGGTTAGGTTAGGTTATTCAAAACTGTTGGTCGTTTATCAACACCTCAGGTTACCGTTGTCTAGTTTACCGTTGTCCAGGTTACCGTTGTCAGGTTACCGTTCTGGTTACCGTTGTCTGGTTACTGTTGTCTGAGTTACTGTTGTCTGAGTTTGTTGTCTAGTTACTATTGTCTGAGTTACCGTTGTCAATGTCAGGTTACTGTTGTCTGGGTTCCTTGTCAGTTAATTGTCTGAGGTTACTGTTGTCTAAGGTTACCGTTGTCTGAGTTACCGTTGTCTAGGTTACCGTTGCTGTCAGGTTACTGTTGTCTAGGTTACCGTTGTTCAGGTTACCTGAGTCTGTTGTCTGGGTTACCGTTGTCTAAGTTACCGTTGTCTAGGTTACCGTTGTCTGGAGTTACCGTTGTCTAGGTTACCGTTGTCCGGAATACCATTGTCTGATTACCGTTGTCTAGGTTCGTGTCAATTACCGTTGTCCTAGGTTACCGTTGTCCAGGTTACCGTTGTCTAGGTTACTGTTGTCCAGGTTACCGTTGTCTAGGTTACCGTTGTCTGGTCTTGTCTGGGTTACTGTTGTCTATGTTACCGTTGTCAAGTTACCGTTGTCAGGTTACCTGTTGTCTAGGTTACCGTTGTCTAAGTTACCGTTGTCGAGTTACCGTTGTCAGGTTACCGTTGTCAGGTTACGCTGGGTTACCGTTGTCCAGGTTACTGTTGTCCAGGTTACCGTTGCTCGGTACCGTTGTCTGAGTTACCGTTGTCTAGGTTACCACGCTTGTTTACACGTTCATGCGTTCTTGTTTACGTTCAACGGGTTATATATGCCGCAAACAGTCATAATAACGTTCTGTTTGCGTTCTTCACGGCTTTTCCCTGACGTTCTACACTTACTGAACGACGAGATGAACGTACGTGACACGTTCATCTGTTCAAGACCTGATATCTCGTTCACGTGACTTTCGATACCTGATTGAACGTCCTAATTAGCGATTCTCACCTGCTGGTGATAGATGACCCGTCAGGCTTCACAGCTCAGAGAGAGAACAGATGCTACCTGTACAATGACACACACACACACACACACACACACACATACACACACACACACACAGACACACACACACACACACACACACACACAGACACACACATGTACTGATGGCTGTGTAATACCTACCTACCCAGATACATACAGGCACGTACATGAATGCAAATACACACACACACACCCAACCTTCTCCTCCTCCCGCATAGTGTTATACCAAGAACACCTCGACCAGGTAACACCCCTCCCTCACTCCCACCCCCCTCCCCTCACTCCCACACCCCTCTACCCCTCCCCTCCCCCTCCACCCCACCCCCCTCACCCCTCCCCCTACACCGGAAGTTGAGTGAGTGTCAGGTGAGGTGACCCCTCCCTCCCATACCTTGAGGCCCTAGTACCTGTCATTTCTTAACCTAATATATATTCCTAAGATGTTGAAGGGTGGGGGCATGTGTGTGTGTGTGTGTGTGTGTGTGTGTGTGTGTGTGTGTGTGTGTGTGTGTGTGTGTGTGTGTGTGTGTGTGTGTGTGTGTGTGTGTGTGTGTGTGTGTGTGTGTGTGTGTGTGTGTGTGTGTGTGTGTGTGTGTGTGTGTGTGTGTGTTGTGTTACGGTATATAATATTGATGATTGGTGACCTCCTAACCTAACTAACTAACAGTTTCCTCACAATACTGACATTCTTGGACATTACTCTAGTGACTGGTTGAGTGGGAACTACCACCACTCAATTCCCACTCAGAGAACGGTCGAGTGTTGGCTGATGAGAGGTGATGCGTGGAACAAGGTCGGTGGCCTACTGGGTGCATCATCTGTGTAGCGTGAGGGGTGTATGGTGAGGGTGTGAGGTGTAGTGTGAGGTGTAGGTGGGGGTGGTGTAGTGTGAGGTGTGGTGTGGTGTGGGGAGGGTGTAGTGTGAGGGTGTAGTGTGAGGTGTGGTGTGAGGGTGTATGGTGAGGTGTAGTGTGGTGTGGGGTGTAGTGTGAGGGTGTGTGTGAGGGTGTATGGTGAGGTGTAGTGTAGTGTGAGGGTGTGTGAGGTGTGGTGTGAGGGTGTAGTGTGAGGGTGTGGGTGTAGTGTGAGTGTGAGGTGTATGGTGAGGTGTATGGTGAGGTGTGGTGTGAGGTGTAGTGTGAGGGTGTGGTGTGTGTGTGAGGGGTGTATGGTGAGGTGTAGTGTGGTGTGGGGTGTAGTGGGGTGTGGTGTGAGGGGTGTAGCGTGAGGGTGTGTGTGGTGAGGGTGTGTGTGGGGTGTAGTGTGAGGGGTGTAGTGTGAGGTGTGGTGAGGTGTGTAGTGGTGTGGGGTGTAGTGTAAGGTGAGTGTGAGGGTGTAGTGTGGTGTGTGGTGGGGTGTGAGTGTGGGGTGTAGTGTGGGGTGTAGTGTGAGGGTGTTATGGTGAGGTGGTGTGTGTGGGTGGTGTGAGGTATGGTGAGGTGTAGTGTAGTGTAAGGGTGTGGGGGTGTGGTGTGGGGTGTATGGTGAGGTGTAGTGTAGTGTGAGGGTGTAGTGTGAGGGTGTATGGTGTGGGGTGTGAGTGTGTGGGGGTGTGGGTGAGGGTGTATGGTGTGGTAAAAAACAAATAAATTAACAAAACACAAAAATAACAAAAATAAAATAATAAAATAATAATTACAATAATCATTTTTTTAAAAAGGAAAAAAATACAGCCAGAAAATTAAACACTAGAAAAAACAAGAACAAATAGTAAAAAAAACCCAGATCACAAAACTTAAAAATAATAAAATAAACAAGAAAAACACGAAAAATAATTGAAAAAAAAAACCAAAATGAAACCATGAAACAATTATTAAGAAAAAAACACAACTAAAAAAACAGGAAAATAATCCTAAAAAAAACAGGAAAACATGAATGAAAAAAAATCATTGAAATTACAAACTACTGTAACAGAGGAAGGAAGGGTGGGAAGAGTAGGAAAGGGGTAGGAAGGGGGTGAGAGGAAGGGGGTGGGAAGGGTGGGTGACGTAGGAAGGGTGGGGAGGGGGGTGGGGAGGGGTAGGAAGGGGTAGGGAGGGGTGAGTGACGTAGGAAGGGGTAGGGAGGGGGGTGGGAAGGGGTAGAGAGAGGGTAGGGAAGGGGAGGAATATGGGCACCTGTAGTAACTAATTAACACCTGGGATTTAAGTCAAAACATACAAATTTCTTCCCCCAGGTGTGTATGTGTGTGTGTGTCTGGAGAGAGAGAGAGACGCGTCAAATGGAGCGGAAATAGACAACCTCATTATCACAACACCATAAAGACAGAGAATATACCCGTCTGTCTCTCGGTCTGTCTGTCTCACTGATTATCTGTCTCTCTCTCACTTTCTCACTCTTGTGAATCCTGGACACACAGTTCAGCGGATCACCGTTATCCCAGCTCGGTGTGTGTGTGTGTGTGTGTGTGTGTGTGTGTGTGTGTGTGTGTGTGTGTGTGTGTGTGTAGCCAGCTGTAAGTGGCTTTTTCACTGGTCTGTTAAGGCACGACAGGCAGACAAACATACATACACATACTGACAACAGACCAGACAAACAGACAGACTGACAACAGACTGACGACAGACAGACGACAGACAGACGACAGACACAGACGACAACAGACAGACAGACCAGACACAGACAGACAGACTGACAGACAGACGCAGACACAGACGAACAGACAGACAGAACTGACAGACGAACTGACTGAGCAGACAAACAACAGACTGAACAGACGACGACGACGAAGACTGACACAACAGACAGACAGACGCGACAGACAGACACACAGACGACAGACAGACAGACACAGAAAGACTGACAGACAGACTGACAGACAGACAGACAGACTGACAGACAGACAGACGAGACAGACGACAGACAGACAGACAGACTGACGAACAGACTGACGAGACAGACAGATGCAGACAGCAGACGACAGACACCAACATACAGACAGACTGACGACAGACAGACTGACAGACTGACGAACAGACAGACAGACGAACAGACTGACAGACAGACAGACAGCAGACACAGACAGACAGACAGACTGACAGACAAACAGACTGACAGACAGACGGACTGACAGACTGACAGACAGACAGACAGACAGACAGACAGACAGACTGACAGACAGACAGACAGACTGACAGACAGACAGACAGACAGACAGACAGACAGACAATAAGGACTTGAATTAATGGTAGTAAATATTGTTCACTGTTAGGAAGAGGAGGAGGAGGAGAAAAGGAGGAGGAGGAGGAAAAAAGGAGGAGGAGAAGGAGAAAGGAGGAGAAAGGAGGAGGAGGAGAAAGGAAGGAGGAAGGAGGAGGAAAGGAGGAGAAGAAAGGAGGAAAAAGGAGGAGGAGAAAGAGGAGGAGGAGAAGGAGAAAGAAGGAGGAAAAGGAGGAGGAGGAGAAAGAGAAGGAGGAGGAGGAGGAGAAAGGAGGAGGGGAATAAGGAGAAAGGAGGAGGAGGAGAAAAGGAAGAGGAGAGAAAGAAGGCGGAGAAATAAGAAAGAGAAGAGGGAGGAAGAGGTGAAGGAAGAGGTGAAGGAGGGAAGAATCGTAAACTAACAGAAAGCGGCCAGGGATAACGGAAAAGACCCTGTTATTAGTTCCTGTTGGCTCCTGTTATGTATACCTGTTACCTGTCGCTAATTGGCTAACAGAATACCTATAACAGATATTCACACAACAAGAGGAAGTACACCTGTTCTCCCTCAATGACAACAAACTAACTAACCTAACACTAAACTAACACTAACACTAACACTAAACTAAACTAACCTAACCAAACCTAACCTAACCCAAAGTTATGGTACAGTTATTTTTTCCAGCAGTTAATAACGTCTCCTACTTCTGTTATAACACAATCAATGAACAGTTAGATAACGATCGAATGACACACACACACACACACACACACACACACACACACACACACACACACACACACACACACACACACACACACACACACACAGAACTCGATGAAACAGTAGAGTTTACCCTATAAATATTTTTCGTTTTCTGTGCCAACTCTAACCAATAGTGTACGTGTGTGTGTGTGTGTGTGTGTGTGTGTGTGTGTGTGTGTGAGGGCAGGTTAGGGTAAAGCGCTATAGAATACAATAGGTGATATTTTAGTGTAGGCTGGTGGCTGAGAATTGATAAGGAGGGTACAGGGGGGGAGAGGGGTCAGGGGGAGAGGGTCAGGATCACCACCACCCTAACCTACTGCCACGCCCTCCCCACCCATACTAAAAGTCAATTGTACTAGATTACCTCTGTTATGTGACGTCCTGAGTTCCCTCCCCACTCCGCCATGAGGGAGGGAGGGAAGGAGGAGGAAGAGGGAAGGAGGAAGGAAGGAGGGAAGGATGGAGGGAGTATTAATTCAGGAGGCAGCAACAATTACTCGGTGCGTTATGTGTTGAAGTAGTACTGTTGCCCTCATAACAACACTCTGATTTGCATAATGAGTTTCTTTCATTGTGTGTGTGTGTGTGTGTGTGTGTGTGTGTGTGTGTCCGCTTTCTGTATATTTGTTTCATTATTATTATTATTTTTATTATTATTATTATTAATCTAAGCTGGGGTGTCTAATCTTCAGGTAAGTCCATATTCTATACAGTACTTTACTATAATTATACGCTATAAAAGGGAGGCATTAGATTTAGGCCTACAAATGTGTCACCTTTCTTTACACGGGAAACTGTGCCGGTGTCTGACTCCTCGACCCCAAAGGTATCACATTGCCATTTACTTAAACTCCCCATCTATTTTACATTCATAATAAAAATCGAATTTAAATTTATCCTTGCGTAATTATCAACAGTGTTTAATTTAATCATACGTGTATATTTTTGTTTAGTCTATTGGATAATCAGGAAGAAATAAGGTTAAGTAATTGTTCATCTCGCGGGAAAATATTGGAACTGTGATAGCTTCCGTACCCTCGGGTTGTAATGGTTGACGATGACGTTCATCATACTTTCTTCACCACCGTTATTGCCCATCCTCTGGGTTCATCAGGGGTCTAATGGAACCTATTGAACCCTCACACCCTGAACAAAGAAATAAGAAAAAAAATATCTACTGTAAATTACCGTAAACCTTCCGAACTAATCCCCAAGTTTGAGGCGACAATTGAGTCCACTATATGAGGACCTTCTCGATGGCTAATGGAAACTATGGAATGTTGACAAGAAGTGGCGTATGGTGAGAGAGGGTCGGCAACTCTCTCTCTCTCTCTCTCTCTCTCACCATGTTTACCCCCATCTCTCTCTCTTTCTTGGCAGAGGCAGGGAGTGAGTGAGTGTGGGAGGGAAGGAGTAGTCAGGGAGAGTGAGTGAGGGAGGGAGGAAATAACCAGGAAGAGTGAGGGAGGAAGTAGCTAGGGAGAGTGAGGAGGAAGTAGCTGGGAGTGAGGAGGAAATAACCAGGAGGAGGGAGGAGTAGGACCTGGTCTCAGGTATTTCCCACACTATTTAGATCCTAGGGCGTGCCCGGCTGTCTCACCTGCTGGGGGAGGGAGGGAGGGGGAGGGAACAGGGGGGGAGGGAGAGATGGTGAGATAAAAAGAAAGGGGAGAAAAGATGAGGAAGATAGAGAGAGGAGAGGATAGGGGAGAAGGAAAAGGTAGATAAAAGGAAGGAGTGAGGGGAGGGAGGGAAGGACGGAGGAGAGAGAGAGAGAGAGAAAACAAACACATAGCTCTCATCACATAACAGACCCTAATATGCTAATGAGCTGACCATCCAAAGTGTGAGTCAGCTTTATCACTACTTCTTCTTCCTCTATCTTGCTTTTATCACCATCATCCCCCGTTCGTTCTTATCTCTCTTTTTCTCTATCTATTTCTACTTGTCACATCATCAACAACATTTTCACCAAATCAACAAAAATGAATAAATAAAACCAAGAAATAAATCCACCAATTAAACAACAACAATTAAACAAGTTAACCAATAAATTACAAAACAAAAACAAAAGAATAACCATATATTTCAACACCTTATAAACTTGGTAAACAAACAAAAGACAATCGGTATAGAACACAATATTGGAACCCTCTATTTACGTATTTTTAAGAGAGGTTAAAGTTCAGGTTACGAGTTGAAGTCGAGTTGTAGTGGGGATATTTTTTCCCTCTCTCTCTCTCTAATTAACCAAGTTTGAGGTTAGGTCAAGCGTGACTTTCCTGACTCTAGAGGTCGACCTTAGAATGGAGAAGGAGGTGGTAGGGGTTAGATGGTGGTTAGTAAGTGGTGGTGGTGAATGACAAGGGAGGGTTACGTTCCGAGGATGGTAGTGGTAGTGGTGGTGGTGAATGGGGGAGGTGGGATTTAGATGGTGGTAGATGGGAGGCGGTAGATGAGGTTAAGGTAATAGTGGTGGTTAGGTAATCCCTTAGCTGGTGTGGTGTCACTACACACCACTACTACACTATTACACAAATAGTAAAACCACAACCACCCCTCAACATAACCACAATTCCTACTACCATTACCTAAGGTGAACACAATAGTTATCTATTTTTCTATCTTTTCTCTATCTATCTACAGTATCTATCTATCTATCTATCTATCCATCTATCTATCTATCAGAACGCCAGAAGACGGCACCAATAGTTAGTGACCACGAGTTAAGTAAATAAGGTAAAAACTGGTCAGTACAAACAGTTAGAACTTACGGGAAAAGGCAGAAAAGCCACACACAGGACGGGTTATGTGGACGTCTGTCTGGCCCAGCGAGGCGACATTCCCTCCTCGGTCATGCAGTAAGGTCAAAGGTCACCAGGAGGTCACCAGCGGCTCCTCCAGGGACGCTAGTATCACCTGAAGGTCATAACGGTGTGTATAGCTTCCTGTCGGCTACGGATGTCCGACCTGTGTGGCCCTACTAATTACAGGTTAGGTTAGGGAGGACAGGTGTCGAGTCGAGGATGGTTAGGTGTCGAGTCGAGGATGGTTAGGTGTAGTGAGGATGGTGGCTGGGGCGGATCCAGGAATATCAAGAGGGTAGGGTCCAAGAAGTTGTGGGTGGGGTAACATGGCCAGCGTAAAGAGACCACCAAGCTGGGGTGGGGGCAGTAAGCCTCCCCATATTTTTTTGGAAATCTGACCAATATCAGGCATTTGAGCCATGCACACTTGATATCAGGATATATTCTGAAGTCAATAGTAAATACTTTTTACTATACAAAAATGATCAAAGAAAAAGTATTGGACCCCCCCCTTGGGTGGTGTATGGACGGTGGTAGTGGCAGTGATTTACGAATGGTGGTAGTAGGGATGATGGTAGTTGGGTGCTGTAGTGGGAGTTTTAGTATAAATTATTCTATTATTTTGATAACAAATACAACAAAAATATTTATCTTTCATTCTTTGATCAATAACTTATTAATTTTTTTAGAAAATGAAGTGGAATAAATATTAAAATTTTCGATAATGAAATGATTTTACATTTACCATCCTCGTCGTAAACATAATAGGCAAGGAATATGTAATGAGGAAGTATAACTCTACATTAAAACCTGATGGCAGAGTAACAAACTTATCAAAGAAAACGGTTACTCAACAAGGGCAGACTATTACTGTTTCTTGAACTATTTTTTTTGTTTAGCCTCATAGAAGAGGTATTCATGAACGTCATAGAAAAAGTACAATATAAAGTAGTTTCCTTGGACTAAATTAACTGAATTAACCATTATTAATGAAGATATTGTGAAGTACTTTATGAAACTTGTATTTATAAGTAACGAATGGGCATTAAACGGAAATATTTAATACTTTACATTTAAATCCTATTTGCTAAAAAAATACAATACCTTCAGAGAATGTGACAATTAATTTTCTTTTAAATATTAGGGAAAAACAAGAATCACAACCTAACAGGATTATTACACAACACATGTAGATGTATACTCTACATTTTTATATATAACCCGATACAGTGCTTCTTAAAATAATACAATTAAGAATTAAACACAGCTAAAAATAATATATAGTAATTATTTATAGAAAATAGTAATAGAAATCCAAGATATTAAAAAATAAATAAAAATCACTAGTCACTGTATGTGTCGTCTTCCTGGTATTCCACAAGCATGTCACAGTGGCTAATGTTAAAACTTAAAATGAACATAAACACAATATTGTTTCTCTATCCTAAGTTAAATATAAAAATATAATAAAGAAAAATCGTATTTAAATTATTTTATCATAATTATAGATCAGGTTAGAATGATTTTAAATTTTATTATTATGTAAACTCTAAGTATTTTTTCCCACCCCCACCCCGGTGTTCGTGGTAATTCCTTCAACATTGTGGCTGGCATCATGTGAACAGCTGATGTCAATAACACACACACAAGGTCCAGGTAAATGTGTACACTCATTCTTCAAAAACATCCTAATATATTAATTAACTGGTAAGATAATATTTGTTAGTATAATATCAGAAAATAATGACGTTAACCAAATAACTAAAGCATTAATTATCTATCTATCCATCTATTTATGTCTATATATATCTTCAGGTGATCCTCATGATAATTAACAATCACTTATTATTAACCCATATCGTTAATTACAGATCAACATACAAATCCCTCACAATGGAGAAAACTCAAGCTAACAATAATAAGTTACCATCAAATCTACCACAGCTACAGAACCTTATAAAGAGGGATTCCGACTCGTACATGGAGGAGTTCGAGAGACAACATTCTTAGAGAACCTCTATCAGATGGTTATGTTTCTGGCTCAGGTGTGGTGGTATTTTGTTGAGTATTCTTAGTTATTCTTGTGTTTCTGGCTCAGGTATATGGTATTTTGTTGAGTATTCTTAGTTATTCTTGTTTAACCAAATGTACTTAATACCATAGTTTGCTTAGTATTATAACTGTTTATGAAAATGATTATGTGATTTTTATATTGAATTATTTTTGTAAACTATCGTATCTCTTTTGATGGTAATATACGTCATTCACGGTGCTATTGATATGGGGGTCTTGCTTAATAGTGAAAGAAGATGAAATGTTTAGTAAATGTTTTAAGGTACTATTATTTCCTTACAAAGATAAAATAATAATTAAATGTGAAATTAAAGTTTAGAAAAAGTTGCCGTTACATAGAAATATGATTTTCACCGTTGTCTCCTGATACAAGTAGAGTGGCACAGAAACAACTCCAGCGCAACGATAACAAAACACACAGTCAGCCGCAGTGATCAGTCTAGGCGACGATTATCTGCATACAATTCAGACAAAGACTTTAATAAAAATGAAAAAATTATAAACACTCACCAGTTAATTTTTACGGAGCTTGTTGTGTGTTTGACCGCTGTTGCCTTGCTTCTACCGCCCTCCTCCTCCTCCTTGGCAGTGAGAGACCTACTCAGTTGACACTCCACTGTTTCTGGCAGCTTATTCCTTGTGTGGGAAACCTTCATAGCAGCTAAGGACATGGTAGACTGTCTGGCTCTTTTTATATGTTCCTTGTTGTTGAGTGTCATTTTAACAGTAGAGGAAGCCAAACCAAAGCCTCACCCTTCATGTCACTCTCCTGGGTACACCTTGGCTAGTTTATCAACAAACTCACTTGCTGTTTACCAGACATTTTTGGCATAAAATGTTCACAAAACACACCTGCCGTGACACAACCCGAGATGATCACTGATTACCTTTGAGGATGTCAACAACGAAGATGGCCGTCAACTTTATCTTTGATTCTTTTTCACAAATGTTTTATTTATTTATTTCTTGTTGAATGGTATTTTTTAAGTCCTTTTAATGAAAATCTGTTGGCTGAGGCTTCATTAAAGTACTGAGGTTGTCAGTGTTGATGGTTTCTACAGCAGGTCTTCAGGTGCTGGACTGTGATGTGTCTCTCTCTTTCTTCATTACTCTGTTAAAAGGTAAACCAAAAATTACCTTGTGGTTTTATGATTACTGCTGTACAGTATTTGCTTGGCTGCCAACACTTCATATGTATTAAACTGTGTAAATGTTGTAAACAATTATTACCTGCGAGTGCCAGGATATACCTGTGTACGGTACAGTGCATTACATGTTCTCATATTGTGTGTGTAAATAGTGATTATTTTTAATGTTATGTGGGACTACATTTGTGTACAGGTGGCCCAGTGTTACCCGGACAAAATGAACGAGTACCCTCAGGAGTTGACGACCATCTTGAAGCGGCATGGTTCTGTGTTACATCCAGAAATGCGGTTGGTCTTTGTGAAGGCGTTGATTCTGCTGTAACAAGAACCTTTTGTCTCCAATAGACCTGCACATGTTGTTCTTCCAGCTGTTACACTGTCAGGTACACTCACCTCATATTCACTCTTACTTTAATTTGATTTAATAATGGCATAGTGCAAAATTGCACCCCATAGCATTTACAACTGTTGTTCTGAAAAATATTTCATAAAAGTATTGAATGGCAAATTTATGTAATATAATTGAAGAGATTTAATGCTGATTACATAAATATTAAAGTTAAGCCATCAATTACAGTGACTTAGTTTGCCATTTTAGTGTGTGTTTTTTTATTGATATTGGAGTGTATTGATGTGGAAAATACTGTATATAGTTTCTTACCCAAATATATTTTTGTTCATATTGAAAATTATCGTACATTACAGGACAAGAATCTACGGCAATTTCTGAAGCAGCACATTGTGACAGATATAAAAAACATCAACTCTAAAGGTAAGAATATGAAGCTAAACAAAGAATTACTGAACTTTATGTTTGAGATGCTGACGTCCAGACACGCCATTGCTGCCAAAACCTCGCTCGACGTGATGATTCAACTGTACAACAAACGTGTGTGGAACGACGCCAAAACTGTCAACATCTTATCTATGGCGTGTTTCTCCAAGGTGACCAAGATTATGGTGGCCGCCATAAAATTCTTCATCGGTCGGGACGAAGAAAAGACAGACGAGACGGACTCGGACAGCGACCCTGAAGACGACCAGAAAGTGCTGAAGGCGGCGAGGATGTCCATGAAGGTCAACAAGAAGACAAAAAAGAAACAGAGGAAAATGGAAAAAGTAAAATCTGTGGTTAAAAGGAATCAGAAGAAGAAGACGACAAAGGTCAATTTTGACTTCTCCGCCCTGCACTTAATTCACGACCCTCAGGACATGGCCGATAGACTCTATAAACGTTTAGAAAAGATGAACGAGAGATTTGAGGTAAAGTTGATGACAATGGACATGATCTCCCGTCTAATTGGCATCCACCACTTGTATATTCCTAATTTTTACCCTCTGGTCCAAAGGTTCCTCTTCCCTCATCAGCGTGAAGTCACTAAAGTCATGGTGTTTGCAGCTCAGGCAGCCCACGCTCAGGTTCCCCCGGATGATCTGGAGCCGGTAGTCCCACGCTTGCAAACAATTTCGTGACTGAACGTTACTCGAGCGAAGTAATGGCGATGGGGCTCAATGCCATAAGGGAACTTTAAGTAGGAATCCTCATTGTATGTCAGATGACTTACTACAAGATTTGACGGGGTACAAGACACACAAGGACAAGGGGGTCATGATGGCTGCCAGGTCCCTCATATCTCTCTTCAGAGACAAAAACCCGGAGCTTCTCGCCAGGAAGGACCGTGGGGCTCCTAGTGAACCAGCCGAGAAAAAGAAAGAACAGTTTGGACAGAGCAATGCCGTGAGTTATATTCCCGGGGCTGAGATATTAACATTTAAGACGGGGTGAAAGAAGGCATTGGGTCAAGTGACAGTGAGAATGATGATGAATGGATTGATGTCCAACATTCTGATGATGAACTGGATCTGGGTAATGATAGTGATGGTGATGATACACCTAATGATGGTGACAAAAAAGCAGCAGCAGCAGATGACGACGATGACGACAAGGTGTTCTCCACAAAGGAAGCCGTTATGAAGTGATGAAGCTGACGGCAGAAGAGAGAGCGGCCCGGCAAACCGACGTTGTCAGCTCTCGTTTCCTGACAGATGCCGACTTTGCCAGGATAGCAGCACTACAAGCTACCAAACAGGTTGAGAAGTTCAGCAAAAGCAAAAAGAACAAGAAACGTAAAAGGCAATCCAAGAAAACCACAGAATCTGGAGAGCTGGTGTCTTAAAGAGTATTGAAATGATTTACAAGAAGAGGAAACACTCTAAGGAAGCCAGGATGGAGACGGTCCTGGCCGGGAGGGAAGGCAGAGACAAGTTTGGAGCCAGGAAGGGTCGCATGAACCCAAACGCCTCCACAACTAACAGGGAAAAGTCGAGAACCAAGAGCTTCATGATGGTGAAGCACAAACTGGCAGGCAAACAGAAGAAGTCATTCCGAGACAAACAGATCAAACTCAGAAATTCACTGTTGAAGCGGAAAAAGAATTTTTAGATTTTCAGTAATGAAGGGGAGGAGTGCTGGGGGTAGGGACACTCAACATGAAGAGCTACCATTGGGTGTCCATGGCTGACAAGCATGGAAAATGGTCATAAAAATTATGATGATAATATTTTTTGTATACATACTTGTAATATCAGTTCAATTAGTACAGTTTATTCTTCACCTTACTAATGGATGGTCACAGGTAAGAACAGAGTGGAAGATGTACACAAACCTCAAGAACTCTATTAAAAACAAGCCACAAACGTGTCTCGTTTTCTTTATCCTTGACTCCAGCCTTTACTGTATACCAAATAATGTAACCAGATACAGTACAGTACTTGATTTATTTCCCACCTCACTCCTGAATTTCTTGTTTCTGTTAAAATAAAAACTCTGACCTGATCCAGTGTTCATATTTATGTTGGGACAAATATCAACAAATCAGATAAAAACACGATACTTGGATGTGATTATTCATTATGCGTTGCCTCTCGCCATTGTGTCCCCTTGGGGAAACGGGCAACTTATACTGTACTGTACTAACATTCAACAGTACAGTATGATGAGGATAACTAAAATATAAAAACAATTAATAATATATAATTGTATGTACCATAAATACAGAATACTGGTTAATATATACACATGGAATATATTATAACACTCGAAAAAAAAATTATCTTTACAATATTATTCTCAGCAAAACAAAATGACACCACGAATGAAGGTGGTTTTCAAGAAGGCCCTACATGCACTGTTATTCCTCACTCATATTGCAACTAACTAATTTTATATTTTGAATGAAATGAACTAGATTAAGCCTACCATAATAGGTAGGAAATGTCTCGCAATCATGCCTACCAACACTTTTGAGACAACACAATTGTTCAGTTCGAAATTAATCGGACTCCTCCTGAAAGATAGTTTTTTCACCGAGTGTATACATGTATTCTTAACAGTTTTGTGCTTGTAAAATAAAATAAAAGTATCACAATCCTGTCTTTTATGCTTCAAAGCTGTCAATACTACATAACGAGATAATAAGGAATAGATTTCTCTACACAGGATAAGTGATTTATTAGTTTCACCTGAAGATTAACCACCTTTAACACTATTAGGGGGGGGGGTGGTTGACCTTAAGGTGATACAAACCAGGGCAGTAGGTCTTCAGGTAATTCTATAATGTAACCTTTAAACAGTAGTGAAGAACAGAAAGCTTAATGTGGTAAGTCTGCTGTGATGAGGTGAGACTTACAGTGTTTCAAGTGCTTCTTCTGTGAGAGTGAGTATTGTTATGTAAAAATTGTGACTTATAAAGTTCATTTACACATTATTCTTAATATTTCAAAGATTTTTCTCCTTAAAGACCTAAATTGAAAGTGATGAAAAGCTTAAATGAGCCAAATTCTACATGACAAGCTTACGTGCAATACTTTAGTTCATCTTCAAAGTATTCAATGTAGTGTAGAGGGTTAGTGTGTCATCACACTTGGATGATTCCCAGCTCGGCGATCATTTTGTTTCATACAAATTTTGCCATTCCACTTTGGATAATTAAATCAAATCACATAAACCGGATAATTTCTGTGAGGTGTACCGTAACCAGAGGGTCACAGTGTCAAGTCATCCTTCCCTCCCTGGCAAACACCCACAAGAAAAAACTCCAGCACAAGGTACAGTAGGATGTAATTTCGTTGTCTTTCTGTGAAAATTTTGACCGTTTGTTGTCTTCCATCTTCAAGTAGCCTTAAAGTTATAAATTTAAAAGACAATTTCTAACAATAAATATAATATATTCTCAGTAACAAATGACTAGAAAAGACACATCTCTCACAGGTGTCTTAAGAAACATACAGGGTGATCACTCACTGGTAGACCCACTCATATAACCATATACCCATGACCAATAAACACAGAGAAAGAATATAACATCAAAAACACTAATATCACAAAAATATTAACAATATTTAGTCGCCAGTGAGTGAACCATGTGTGTCCTCCCTCACGTCCAAGGTAAAAAGTTGGAATATAAAATTATTCCAATCATAAAATAGAGAAAGAAATAGGACAATACAACTTGTCCCCAAAAAGGTTTAGGGAATTCCGAGAGTAGAAAAACTGTATATCGCTTGGTCATGTTCGTGATGCATTCTGGTCGGTCGTCGGTGTTTTCCTTGGAGATAGTCCCAGTCGAGCGCTTGGGGTGGTCGGTGATGAGGTGGGCAGCAAACCAGTACACGACGGGACAGCTAGAACACAACAGTCTCGTGGTCACCTGTAAAAAAATGTTTTGTCCAGCTGCATCAGACATGAGTCACATTGGTTCACCTCACCGTCATCAAGAATGGTCGGCCCTGAGGTAGGTACAGTATCTTGAATCACGTGAAGATTGGGCACTTAACTCGAAGATTAATCCGTACTTGATCGGGTTAGGGAATGTTAAATGTCATCCACAGGTCGGCAAAAAGCGATTTTTTTTGAGGGCATAAAAGGTGCAGTTTGGTGTATAAAACTTGATAATAACATTAATTTTGGCTGTACTCGCCATTTTAAAGCTCCTGCACCAGAAGGTTGGACGGGAGGTGTGGTGTAATAAACAGCACAGAGTTACCCCATTGAGTCACGTTTTCTACTGCTCGAGTTATATCTCCACTGTTCCCCTGCTCGAGTTATATCCCAACTGTTCCCCTGCTCGAGTTATATCTTCACTGTTCCCCTGCTCGAGTTATATCTCCACTGTTCCCCTGCTTGTTATATCTCCACTGTCTCCAGCAGGGTAGTTAATCTTCAGACAAAATAAGCTGGGGAAGCTAATCTTCATGTGATCCCCCAGGTTCTTGTCAACGATAGTAATATTTAAAACTGACAAAACAACGAATACAAACACCACAAACCAGGGCTAATGTATCTGGCTTGGCGTCAATTTGGATACCCCTCTTCTCACCAGATGCTAAAACTAATTGCCTTAATGAAAAAGAAAGATATAAGATGAGGATTATTACAAACAGCTTCACCCGACACTTACCTGAACGTGGATAATAAAGGACGCAAAACGCACACAGGCAAAGGAGTGAGCCATGAGGACGAACACACGCCAGGAGTTGATGCCTTCCTCTGGCCACAGGGACGACTGTTTTTTCTGTTCCGAGGCAGGTGGTGGGATGCCTAAGCCCCAACACACCTTAGAAAATAATGAAAGTTTACAAAAATATGATCATGTGAAGATTAAGCAGCCTTAATGTTAACCTAAGCTCACCAAAACAAATACAAGCTAGTGCCCCCACGTAATATTAGGGTATTAATTCATCAAGAAAAAATAAGCTGAGTGCCTAATTTTCAGGTGATCCAACACCATAGTTTATATCTCATCTTTATCAGCAATTCAACAATGAAGATATGGGTGAAAAAATATCTATTCATCAATATTTACTGCATTTATTTTTGCACCTGAAATACAGTACAGTAGTATGACACTTCCATCTCAACACACACACACTGTGGTATAAATGACAAATAAGCATCCTTGGTCAAATTGCCAACTGTTTGCCACTGTTGTATACTATAGACTATCTAGCAGGAACTATATACTGTATCATGCCCATATGCACCGTATACCTACATGGTCTATATTCATGTTGATCCGTATAACTGCTTAATTTATATACATTCCTAACCAATTGTAAACCACTATGACAATTTGACTGAATAAATATCATTTTTATTTTTATACTACCTGAGGGTTATCCACCATGTAGAGGGCAGCATGAAGGATAATGATCATGACAACAGGTAAGGCCAGGATAAGCTGGCATTGCCGACTCTTAGTAGCTGAAGAACCCCACCTGTAACAACACCACAGAGTTGAAGTAAGGAGACTAAGATCTGGTTTTAAAACTTATCAGTAAAACATCTGTGACCTATGTCAGTTAATGTCTGTCAGCATTGGTATTCACATTCTGAGACGAAAAACAGAAAAACAAACACATTTTTCTTCATCACTTGGACCTGAGCTTTATATAAGTTACCAGAACATTTGGTTAAATATAACAACTTGTAACACTAATACCGAGAAAGAAACTTGTCAGCTATGCAGTAACATCCACCATAATATTTGTATGAAAAGTTATTATCCCCTCCCTGAAGAGAAGGTTGGTGTGTTCATTACTGTATTCTTTAAGATGATGTTTCTTCAAGTCTGAGACCAAGTGGTGTATACTAAAAGCCAACAAATGAAACTGTGCTCCTTGAAGTGGGTTTTCATATTCATGTTGGGGGAGATCTATTGATCATAAGAAGAGCACCATAAGCTTATTTCAATTCATTAAATACCTTAATGCTAACTCAACTTAACACTCTAGGTAGCATTTGGGAGTTTTAATCATTGAGCAAAATAAGCTGGAGGGACTAATCTTCATTGACATGTTTTATTGTCACTGACTGACAGGACGTTTGATGTACCTCCCAGTATTTATCCTGGACGTGCGAGTAAGCTAACGGAGGGATGTTGTAGCACCACTCGGCTTCACCAAGATTTGGGGAGTGTAGGAAGTTTGACCTTACGAACATCTCCAGATGAGGAGCAAGTGAAGGAGAAGTGCCTTCTTCACCACAGTACATCTGTCCGGAAAGATGAACCATGTTTACGTTTTGCAACATAACCTAACTTACTTGTGTTCACAGCTAGGTATTTCATTCTGTAAAATAATTTTTCAGAATCATTTGTTTCATCAATTTTACTTACACTGTAACACCACATCTGGAAGAGAGCAAATGGTAATATAACGAAAATAAACCAATAAACAGAGGTATGAGTGTGTAGTTGAACGTGAGGACCAGCACCAGCAGCAGAGACAACTGTCCAGATTCAGTGGCATTCCGAATCCTGGAATTAATGAGAAGTATTCTAAAAAACCAGAGTAATTGGGGTTCATTAAGTTTTAGCCATCATCGAAACTATAAAACTTGGATAAAATAATTGAACAATGTTAATGATAAATAGCTCCATTGGTTTATTGTGGTCTACAGTTAATATATATGTGAGATAGCATATATAGAGGTGATCAAAAGAGGTACACCGACATTTTCACTTTTACTATAGTTTGATTAACAGTACTGTAAATAAGGAAGAACTTGTAATGAATAACTTACAAAGAACTGGCACTAACAATTATTTTGAACATATATTATAAATTCTATATTACATACAGTGGTCAAAATAGTAATAAAAATAAAAACTCTGTAATGCAACATTTTGATCACCCTGTACAGTATACTGACACTTATGATCCTCAATCAAACTTACTTGTAGAAATAAGTAGAACAGTCCTGTAGTTTTCTGTACAGAGATAATCCAACATTGACCAGACCATTAGATCTGGCTGCCGAAAATGTCGGAAGTGCAACAGAGGTGCTCTTGGCCCTGCTTCAGCAAACAGGGAGAAAAGGTCAAGAAGGCAAATATCCCTCCGGTGTGCACTGAAGAAGATGCTGACGGGTTGATGCTAAGAAGAGTAACGCAGCTCTATACACGCCAACACTCATCTCGCACTTCAGCCTACGAGGTAATACTACTGCAGTCTTCACAAAGAGGTAAAGTTTATTAATACCGTGATATCAACAAGAGTAATTATAATAATTGCATATAAAGTAGTGGAATATTGACTTATGGCGACAAAGTATAGCCAGAGGAAACAGCGGAAGAAAGCCAGTGTTCTCGAGTGTACGCATCAAAGCGATGTGTGGTGAAGTATTGAGCGTCCCAGCGTACCAATCCACCCAGAAGGGCCTTGGACCTGGTCTGGCCATGAAGCTGGGAGATCCGGGTCTTCGGGGGAGACAAAGGCATCAGCTTGGTGGTCTGGGATGATCAAGTTTGACACAGCCTGTCCATAAGAAACCAATTATTTTTAACATATGAAAATTATATACTACAGTGAATACATATACAGTGTAATATACCTCTAGCCACTTTATATGATACTATACATACATTATTGATGGTATATATACTGTACTATGATCTGCAAATCTACAAAAATATTATACAAACTCATTAAAAAATTCTTCATCTATTTCCTGAATATATTGTAGCTAATTTGATTATCGTTCCACCTTACATCAGGATTACTTATTCCACGGTTATATGAGCTAATTATTAACTCACCTGTAGCGTTAATACCACAACTCTTGAAGCAATGGCAAAGTTTTATTTTCTGTCTTAACGTAGGTCGTCATCCTTCACCAAGTGGTTTAAATAACTAATAAAGAGAAGCATTGCCTCCCATCTGACCCTTAACGACACAAACAAACAGACCAGGGCCTTATTTCAGGTTGGTGTACTCTATAAAATGAGTTATATAATTCATTAATAAGAGCCAGAATCTATAATTATAACATGCTAGCTTATTTTTATTTCAATATATTAATACATATTTACTCAAATTCTTCTTTCCAGTAAATATTTATACTTTCTTGTGTTATTTACCTTAAGTTTAACCCGGAAATAATTAAATTAAAACGTATTTTTCACCAAATAACCTAAAAAATATTATTAAGACATTATTAATAAGACAAAAACCCACTTTTAGTATAGATATAAAATTAGTTATTAGTTTTTGATAGATACTAATCCCATAAAGGGGTTTACATTAGCTTCAGGTGCAGCAGTGACAGACGTATACAATCAACACCTTGTCATGTCTGAGTCCTGGCCCTAACACACATGAGAAGGGCGACACTAGACACAAGAAGTCATAACAAAGTATTAAAGAACAGGAGTTTTACCAATGTATGTATGTATGCATGTATGTATGTATGTATGTATGTATGTATGTATATATGTATGTATTGTTTCGAATCTCACTGAAACCTTGAATAGGATGAATTAATCCTTTCAGAAGATGCCTTACCCTTCTGAGTACAATGAGAGAGAGAGTTTGCGAATTGCAGTGATCTCTACCAGCCGAAAAATGGTAAAAACAGAGATAAACAAACTGATCTAAAAAGTGGGAGTGGATGGAGAGGCAAGTGTTCCTGTGACCAGATTCAATTTAACGAAAGAGTCTTGATGCGGCATTTCATGTTATTTTTGTGTTTTACTGCGAGCCAGTCAACCTGTGAGCCAGTCAACCAGTGAGTTAGTCAACCAGTGAGTTAGTCAACCAGTGAGCCAGTCAACCAGTGAGTTAGTCAACCAGTGAGTTAGTCAACCAGTGAGTTAGTCAACCAGTGAGTTAGTCAACCAGCGAGCCAAACAACCAGTCAGGTACAGTCTTACATCACTACTTACGACAAATATTAATCCTACCTCACCTTCTGAAACTTGACCTTAGGATTCATACATGCTATATATATCTTAACTAATATTTTCTTTTGGGGATGGTTCTAATATAAGACTGTTCTATCATAAAGCTGTTCTATTATAAGACTGTTCTATTTCAGGATAGTTTTGTTCTACACACACACACACACACACACAGCATCATGAGTGAGGAGCTGCACGAGGGCCAGAGGGAGCATGTTGTTCCCGAAGGTTCCCATGAGGCAACCCACTGGACAAAGATGAAATGGCTGCTTACGTCCTGGAAAGCTGGATATTAATTCAATCATATATCGGTGTGTTGTTCTTATCCGTGTGTCTGTGACATTGTGTTTTTGTTCTGGGGGGATGCTTGCTAACCCAAGTTACACTGATAACGATTCCATCCTTAACCTGGACCTGACCAAACACTCTCCCCTGCCTCACTCTCTCTTGTAGACTGACACCGACATTATTGATGACTGCTGGTGCTGGCCCTGCTGTAGGGCTGCTGGGGTTCCTGCTCGTGGTCATCTGCTGGTTCTCCACAACATAAAACCCAAGATGAATGTAAGTGATCAAT
>NW_024754704.1:1974898-1984898 GCF_018991925.1 Homarus americanus
CAGTCACTAATTAAATACACTTGTAGTGGGATCACCTGAAGATTACACACCCCAACTTAACTCGATTAAACAACTTAACCTAACTTAAGATAACCTAACTTAACATAACCTAACCTAACACCCCCAGGTAACGTTAGGGTGTTTAATCATCAGGTGAGTTACGCTGAGGTGTGTAATCTCCAGGTAATCAGAGGTGTGCAGAAATAAAACTAGTACACACAAGATTTCCTCCTCCATCTTCACACACACACACACACACACACACACACACACACACACACACACACACACAAGAGGAATTTTCTATTTACAACATCAGTAAATGTCGTCTTCTTTTTTTATTATGCATTTTTTACTGTCATCATCCAGTGGGGAAGGAGCCGTCGGGTAGACACAACATAACCCTAAAAACATAACCTCCCTCTCTACCTCCCCCTTCCCTTCCCTCCTCCCTACCCTTCCCTCCAAAAAAAATCTTTTTTAGTTCATGATTCATAAGACAGATGTGGTGGTGTGAGGGCACACACACACACACACACACACACACACACACATATAAAGGTTGTTCTATTGTTATGTTGGTGTCAGTCCCAAGGGTAATCTTGTGTAAAAAACAGTATCAGTCAGGTCAGTAAACGCTTCTATAAAAGTGAAAGACGGTCCCATAGACTCTCAGTACACAAGGAGGCAGAGAGGCCGGCACTGTACTCGACCACCTTAACTCACCTGACCTGAGAGTACCCTGGGATCGAACCAAGGACCTTTAGGATGGCAGTCGAGTGCTTCATCTAGTCGGTCGCCGCGTTCCGAAGCCTCAGAGTGGGTAGATTAAACGGAGCCGAAAACCTCAAATGGTTTCTGAGTAATAAACGGTGACGGACAACAAAGGACAGACAGACAGAAAAGTGACAGACGCAGAGATAGAAAGTGACAGACGCAAACAGACAGAAAGTGACAGACGCACAACCAAATTGACAGACGCAGAGACAGAAAGTGACAAACGCAAACAGACAGAAAATGACAGACGCAGAGACAGACAGAAAGTAACAGACACACAGAAACAATCCTGTCTTCTACTCCAGTGTTAACGACCAGGACTCAACCCCCCCACGGGCCGGCGGTACTAAGCGAAAAATCACCCTATTTGGTCTTTACCTTCAGGATTCATGTCAACAGCGTCAAGCCGGGTGTGGATGGCCCTGTGAGCTGAGCCAGTGATCCGCCTCTCTGGGATATAACTCAAGGGGTGGGCTGGCTGTATGAGACCTCTAACAATAAGTATAGTCTCATTTATTTTCCTTAAGACTGTTAGAGAATCCATCTCTGTGTCTTTAACTTAGTGAGCCAGTTAGATACGTTCTGGCGTTAACAGTTCGGGAAAATATTCAACGTGAGGTTATCTGAGATTAACTTATTTTAAAGATGCAGATCAAGGCAGGTATTGACGGTAAGTTGGTCACATCAACAGGTAGGGTAGGGTAGGGTAGGGTAGGGAGTAGGTAGGGTAGGGTAGGGTAGGGTAGGGTAGTAGGTTGAGTTAGGGTAGGGTAGAGGGGTAGGGTAGGGTAGGTCAGGTTAGGGTAGGGTAGGGTAGGGTAGGGTAGGTTAGGGTAGGAGTAGGGTAGGAGTGGGGTAGGGTAGGGTAGGGTAGGTTAGGTTGGAAGTTAGGTTAGTGTATGTACTGTGACGATGACACAGTGGGGGAGGTAAGTGTGTGAGTTGAGGAGTGAGTGAGTGAGTGAGTGTGTTATTTTGGCGGTAGCGACACATGATCCAGTGAGGAGGATAATGTAAACAAACGAGAATATGGGGTGAGGAGGTGTGAGGAATGTGTCTCACCCATTTACCTCTCACCACTGTGTTTGGAGACACCCAGAACAACACTATGGTGGCTGGATGCTTCACCTCCCACGCTGTTCTGTCGCTCTTACTGCCACGCCACAACAACCTGGAGATAGTAGATGGGGGAGGGTGGAGGAATGGGAGGATGTGGAGAAATTCAGTTATATTGAGGATCCGTTAAATGTGAAACCCTTTATCTAACGGATTATATGGGGGGAGAATTCCGTTATAAGGAGGGTTCACTGTACTCAACCTCCCCCACCCTCTGGATATTGAGTCAACTACAGCCTAAATTAGGGTTTGATAATTGACTAACAAACTCATCATTAACCTGACTCGGGTATATGATCTTCACTTCAGAGGGACGAGCATCGAACCTGGCACCCGTGTCTTCGTGATGTCCTACAGTTTACTTACTCCAGTCAACCACTCTACCTACACCAGTCAACCACTCTACCTACACCAGTCAACCACTCTACCTACACCAGTCAACCACTCTACCTACCCAGTCAACCCTCTACACCAGTCTTACAGTTACGATGACCAAAATTCTCACCCACGATCCCATACAATATTATCATGCCGCCCACACAAGGGAGTCGACCAATACACTAACACCGCCCACACAGCACTGTATAAGGGCGGAGTAAACATCATCTTTTTTAGTAGTCGCTATGCAATCCTGACGTCATTTTAAAATTATCATGCTGTAAAAACCCTACCCCAACCTAATACTCCCTTCTCCACCTAATATCCACTCCCCAACCTAATACCCCTCCTCCACCCTATATCCACTCCCTCCACCCATACCCCTCCTCCACCCCTAATACCCCCCTCCTCCACCCTAATACCCCTCCTCCACCCCTATACCCCTCCTCAGCCTAATACCCCTCCACCCTAATACCCCTCCTCCACCCTAATACCCCCTCATCCAACAACCTGTCCCTCCACCCCCACGCCTCTCTCTCCGGCAGGCAGGTCGACCTGTTAGAGACAACACAAAAGTCCTCGTCAGAACGGCTACACGCAGGGCCAACACCCACGACCGACATCACCAGCTAGCACAAGACTACCTGTTGCTTACCTGTAGCACCCCAGATAGTCTCTCTCTCTCTCTCTCTCTCTCTCTCTCTCTCTCTCTCTCCTTGGGACATGACAATCACGTCCCACGCCCCCCTCACCACTTACTTAACCTCTCACCAGGGGCGGCTCCGTGAACACCCATAACCCAGCCTGACCAAGGACACACGGGGTAGGGAGGAAGAGGGAAAGGGAGAGGAGGTGCCTGAGACGGGGGTATCCAAAGGTGTTGAGTTCATCCTCCATCATCCAGGATTACCAGGTCGTCCTTATAACCCTCCGAGGACCATTTTAGCAGTTCATCTCCCCTCACCTTACACCCCCACCCCACACCCCCACCCCAACCTCTCACCAAACCCCCAAGTTATTCGTTCACATCTTCGACACAAATCAACACGACGAGAGATCACAGCGTCAACCCCAAGACTCCCGAGGCCCCGCTCTTCGTTTTAAGGCCAGTAGACATAAGAAAAGAGACTCGTATATATCTAAAAGGAATCAGATACCAAAGTGTAATTGTCAACATAATTTCAGTTTAAAAGACTCAGTCATGTCGATATTGAGGGGATTCAACAACAACAACAACTACACTAATAAGAAAAATCATAACAAATAATAATAAAACAATAATAACACAAAAAATAATAATAATAACAATAATGATGATAAAAACATAATAACAAAAACAATGATAAAACACATTAGTAAAACAACAAATTAATAACAACATCCAGAACAACAACAATTATCGATACCTTACTAATTAAAACCTGACATTTAAAAATCACTTCACCTATTACCATGAGGAGGGTACCGATTATTATAACGAAGTTCAAACAAACCGTGTCAACATGAGCGTCTGCATATGACTCCACACCTCCCTCAAGTAACGAGAAGTATTCCGGTATGGTAAAAAAATCACACACCACGTACTCATCACTATAACCATTGTAAAAATTATCAACAGCTCGTAGTTAACTTGGGTGTTTACTCTCGTACTGAACCACTACTAACATCACTTGTCAATCAAGAGATCCGGTCCACAATTTGGTAACTTTTATCATCATCTATATTATTATATTTTATGTCTTTTGGCTGTCATGTTCTTTCAATAAACCGATAATTATTATATATTATTATAAATGGTGGACGAGGCGAGGCAGTAAAGGAGGAGGAAGAGGAGGGGCAATAAATAAGAAGGAGGGAGAGGCAGTAGCTTAGAAGAGGAAGAGTAGAAGCAGTAAATAAGAGGGAAGTGGGAAGAGGAGGAGAAGGAAGAGACAGGGACAGAGAGGAGTAACAAGGAGGTGGGGGTGACTAAGGCCTTGGAGTGGTGGAGAAAGGAGGAGGGGGAAGAGGAGAAGGAGCGGTGGAGGAGAAGGGCAGTGGAGGAGGGGGAGGTGGGAGAGGGAGGAGAGGAGCGGTGGGAGGAGAGTGGAGGAGAGAGAGGAGGAGGAAGGGAGAGGAGGTGGAGGAGGGAGCGGTGGAGGAGGAGAGGAGGAGGAGGGGGGAGGGAGGAGGGAGGAGGCGCGGTGGAGGAGGAGGAGAGGCAGAGGTCAACATACCTGCATGACGGACAAAAACCTCCCCATGGATGACCACTAAGACCCTGACCCCGAGGACAGGAGGAGAAGACCAAAGGAAGACCCACCCAGATCATGGCATCAGAACACTGGGAGACCGAGGAGGTAGGACAAGTGTGTGGCCTAGAACACTCTCAACCCTGATTTAAGACTTTCCAATAATCCATTTTTCTTACTATAACCCAGCAAATTCTTCCCTGCCCAAACCTCTACCACACACACACCCCCTTGGCATTCTTCATTCTTTAGTTAAACCCCAAAACATTCACCAATACTTCGATCGACCTGTAAATTATTTCCTTACTTCGACCTGAGAAACATATGCTGAGACCTTATGTAATTTGGCTGGATAACTTATTAGTGTATTGAACCTCAGCCCAAGTCCTGAACCACATGTGAACCCTCAGCCCAAGTCCTGAACACCTATGAACCTCAGCCCAAGTCCTGAACCACCTATGAACCCCAGCCCAAGTCCTGAGCCACAGGTAAACCTCAGCCCAAGTCCTGAGCCACAGGTAAACCTCAGCCCAAGTCCTGAGCCACAGGTAAACCTCAGCCCAAGTCCTGAACCACCTATGAACCTCAGCCCAAGTCCTGAACCACCTGCGAACCTCAGCCCAAGTCCTGAACCACCTTTGAACCTCAGCCAGTCCGAACCACCTGAACCTCAGCCCAAGTCCTGAACCACCTATGAACCTCAGCCCAAGTCCTGAACCACCCATGAACCCTCAGCCCAAGTCCTGAACCACCCATGAACCCTCAGCCCGTCCTGAACCACCCATGAACCCCAGCCCAAGTCCTGAACCACCCATGAACCTCAGCCCAAGTCCTGAACCACCTATGAACCCCAGCCCAAGTCCTGAGCCACAGGTAAACCCCAGCCCAAGTCCTGAGCCACAGGTAAACCTCAGCCCAAGTCCTGAGCCACAGGAACCTCAGCCCAAGTCCTGAGCCACAGGTAAACCCCAGCCCAAGTCCTGAGCCACAGGAAACCCCAGCCCAAGTCCTGAGCCACAGGCAAACCCTCAGCCCAAGTCCTGAGCCAGGAAACCCCAGCCCAAGTCCGAGCCAGGTAAACCCCAGCCCAAGTCCTGAGCCACAGGTAAACCTCAGCCCAAGTCCTGAGCCAGGTAAACCTCAGCCCAAGTCCTGAGCCACAGGTAACCTCAGCCCAAGTCCTGAGCCACAGGTAAACCTCAGCCCAAGTCCTGAGCCACAGGTAAACCTCAGCCCAAGTCCTGAGCCACAGGTAACCTCAGCCCAAGTCCTGAGCCACAGGTAAACCTCAGCCCAAGTCCTGAGCCACAGGTAAACCTCAGCCCAAGTCCTGAGCCACAGGTAAACCTCAGCCCAAGTCCTGAACCACCCATGAACCCCAGCCCAAGTCCTGAACCACCTATGAACCTCAGCCCAAGTCCTGAACCACCTGAACCTCAGCCCAAGTCCTGAACCACCTATGAACCCTCACCCAAGTCCTGAACCACCTGAACCCCAGAGCCCAATCCTGAACCACCTATGAACCTCAGCCCAAGTCCTGAGCCACAGGTAAACCTCAGCCCAAGTCCTGAGCCACAGGTAAACCTCAGCCTAAGTCCTGAACCACCTATGAACCTCAGCCCAAGTCCTGAGCCACAGGTAAACCTCAGCCCAAGTCCTGAACCACCTATGAACCTCAGCCCAAGTCCTGAACCACATGTGAACCTCAGCCCAAGTCCTGAACCACCTATGAACCTCAGCCTAAGTCCTGAACCACCTATGAACCTCAGCCCAAGTCCTGAGCCACATGTAAACCCCAGCCCAAGTCCTGAACCACCTATGAACCTCAGCCCAAGTCCTGAACCACATGTGAACCCTCAGCCCAAGTCCTGAACCACCTATGAACCCTCAGCCTAAGTCCTGAACCACCTATGAACCTCAGCCCAAGTCCTGAACCACCTATGAACCTCAGCCCAAGTCCTGAACCACCTATGAACCTCAGCCCAAGTCCTGAGCCACAGGTAAACCTCAGCCCAAGTCCTGAACCACCTATGAACCTCAGCCCAAGTCCTGAACCACATGTGAACCTCAGCCCAAGTCCTGAACCACCTATGAACCTCAGCCCAAGTCCTGAACCACCTATGAACCCAGCCCAAGTCCTGAGCCACATGTAAAACCTCAGCCCAAGTCCTGAACCACCCATGAACCTCAGCCCAAGTCCTGAACCACATGTGAACCTCAGCCCAAGTCCTGAACCACCTATGAACCTCAGCCTAAGTCCTGAACCACCTATGAACCTCAGCCCAAGTCCTGAACCACCTATGAACCCTCAGCCCAAGTCCTGAACCACCTATGAACTCAGCCCAAGTCCTGAGCCACAGGTAAACCTCAGCCCAAGTCCTGAGCCACAGGTAAACCTCAGCCCAAGTCCTGAACCACCTATGAACCTCAGCCCAAGTCCTGAACCACCTATGAACCTCAGCCCAAGTCCTGAACCACGTAAACCTCAGCCCAAGTCCTGAACCACCTATGAACCTCAGCCCAAGTCCTGAACCACCTATGAACCTCAGCCCAAGTCCTGAACCATGTAAACCTCCGCCCCAAGTCCTGAACCACCTATGAACCTCAGCCCAAGTCCTGAACCACGTGTAAACCTCAGCCCAAGTCCTGAACCACCTATGAACCTCAGCCCAAGTCCTGAACCACCTATGAACCTCAGCCCAAGTCCTGAACCACGTAAACCTCAGCCCAAGTCCTGAGCCACGTGAACCCCAGCCCAAGTCCTGAACCACGTGTAAACCTCAGCCCAAGTCCTGAGCCACGTGTGAACCTCAGCCCAAGTCCTGAGCCACAGGTAAACCTGAGCCCAAGTCCTGAACCACATGTGAACCTTCCACTAGCAGTGTCATGAACCCGGGTCCAGGAGGCAGCAGCACAACCCGAGTCCTTCCCGCATCTAAAGTAGGATTTACCCGGTGCCGGATTTAACAGACAAAACAGTGAGAGTGTTGGAGCCCGGGATTATCTGAATCACTGATGAGTAGCAGAAACACTAGCAAATCTAACGCTCGTGCTGGAGATACTGCGCCGGCGAGAGCGATTAAGCCAAAAAATATACGTTTGTGGAGACTACGACCAGACAGACAAAGGCTCCCACGGGTGTTCATTTAATACTTGAAGTAATGTACCATGAGGATATTAGTCGTGATTAAAGTCCAAATAGACCCCTTCAAGCTAATCCAACCTAATCATTAGAATTGGGGCCTACTAGGACTGGGCCCCAATCCTGAAGGCTAAGTTTGGTTAAATTGGGTTGGTTTATACGTTAGGTTAGGTTAGGTTAGGTTAGGTTCGGTTAGATCAGCTATAATCACATTAGATTAGGCACTATTAAGACGGGAACCCAATAGTAATGATCAGATTTAGACTCGCACAAGACCAGTCGCTTACGTCACGAGGCTCAGGTCACGACAATCACGTATGCAAATCTCTATTGGAAAAAAAGTCGCTCGTGTTCACCAGCTGATTACCAAGTCATGAGCACCCATGTATGATGTCTCGGTGTGGCGCTACTGCTCAGTACTCAGCGCCTGTGTCCTAGTGAAATGGTCTGGATGTGTGCTAATAGAGACCTAATGTAATGGTCTGATGTGTGTAAGACCACAATGTAATGCTGGATGTATGTGTAATAGAGACCCAACAATGTAATGGTTGGATGTGTTAATAGAGACCTAACCTAATGTAATGGTCGGATGTGTAATAACAGAGACCTAACCTAATGTAATGGTCTGGATGTGTTAATAGAGACCTAACCTAATGTAATGGTCTGATGTGTGTTAATAGAGACCTAACCTAATGTAATGGTCTGATGTGTGTTAATAGAGACCTAACCTAATGTAATGGTCTGGATGTGTGTTAATAGAGACCTAATGTAATGGTCTGATGTGTTAATAGAGACCTAACCTAATGTAATGGTCTGGATGTGTGTTAATAGAGACCTAACCTAATGTAATGGTCTGGATGTGTGTTAATAGAGACCTAATGTAATGGTCTGGATGTGTGTTAATAGAGACCCAATGTAATGGTCTGATGTGTGTTAATAAGACCCAACCTAATGTAATGGTCTGATGTGTGTTAATAGAGACCAACCTAATGTAATGGTCGGATGTGTGTTAATAGAGACCCAATGTAATGGTCTGGATGTGTGTTATAGAGACCCAACCTAATGTAATGGTCTGGATGTGTGTTAATAGAGACCTAACCTAATGTAATGGTCTGATGTGTGTTAATAGAGACCAACCTAACCTAATCTAATGGTCTGATGTGTGTTAATAGAGACCCAACCTAACCTAATGTAATGGTTGGATGTGTGCGAATAGAGACCCAACCTAACCAAATGTAATGGTCTGGATGTGTGTTAATAGAGACCTAACCTAACCGTGTAATGGTCTAGATGTGTGTTAACAGAGACCTAACCTAATGTAATGGTCTGATAAAACCAACCAAGTGTGTTAATAGAGACCTAACCAATGTAATGGTCTGGATGTGTGTTAATAGAGACCTAACCTAATGTAATGGTCTGGATGTGTGTTAATAGAGACCCAACCAAATGTAATGGTCTGATGTGTGTTAATAGAGACAACCTAACCTAATGTAATGGTCTGATGTGTGCTAATAGAGACCCAACCTAATGTAATGGTCTGATGTGTTAATAGAGACCCAACCTAATGTAATGGTCTGGATGTGTGTTAATAGAGACCTAACCTAACCTAATGTCATGGTCTGGATGTGTGTTAATAGAGACCAACCCTAATGTAATGGTCTGGATGTGTTAATAGAGACCCAACCAATGTAATGGAAGCGAATAGAGACCAACCTAATGTAATGGTTCGATGTGTGTTAATAGGACCCAACCTAATGAATGGTCTGATGTGTGAATAGAGACCCAACCTAATGTAATGGTCTGATGTGTGTTAATAGAGACCTAACCTAACCTAATGTAATGGTCTGGATGTGTGTTAATAGAGACCTAACCTATGTAATGGTCTGGATGTGTGCTAATAGAGACCTAACCTAATGTAATGGTCTGGATGTGTGTTAATAGAGACCTAACCTAATGTAATGGTCTGGATGTGTGTTAATAGAGACCCAACCTAATGTAATGGTCTGGATGTGTGTTAATAGAGACCTAACCTAATGTAATGGTCTGATGTGTGCTAATAGAGACCTAACCTAATGTAATGGTTGGATGTGTGCTAACAGGACCTAACCTAACCTAATCTTATGGTCTAGATGTGTGCTAATAGAGACCTAACCAATGTAATGGTCTGGATGTGTGGGAATAGAGACCCAACCTAATGGTCTGGATGTGTGTTAATAGAGACCTAACCTAATGTAATGGTCTGGATGTGTGTTAATAGAGACCCAACCTAATGTAATGGTCTGATGTGTGTTAATAGAGACCTAACCTAATGTAATGGTCTGGATGTGTGTTAATAGAGACCTAACCAATGTAATGG
>NW_024754704.1:1989898-2092398 GCF_018991925.1 Homarus americanus
GGTGAGGTTAGGTCAGGTCAAACAATTCTGTAATATAACAACTTTAAAAATACACTGAAATTACATCACATAATCAGAAAGTTTTATTTACATTTATATTATTTATATATATATATATATATATATATATATATATATATATATATATATATATATAAAAAAAAAAAAAATTATGAGATTAACGATAATAACACAACACATTTACCTAACTTTTCACTGTAGTATTTGACATCAGAAAATACATATTCATCCTTTAAAAAATACAGAACACAACACAATTTAATTAATTAACGATGAAAAACAATAAAAAAAATTCATATCTCGACACAGAAGATAATCAAGTTAATTAAAAATCAAATTAATTTTATATTTAACAAGAGGCATATATAAATTGTTTGTGGTGGGCTGTGGTAGCCGTCCCCCATCACTTGTAGTAGCAGTATTTATTTGTTTTGATGTGTGATTTGTAGTGTTTATCTGTTCACTCAAAACCACCAATATTTACACCACACACACACACACCAACTCATCCCTGTGTGCCCGGTGACGAAGGACTCAGGTGAGAGCAGGTGAGGAACTTAACCGTGTGAAGCGCAGGTAAGATCCACGTTGCCAAGTTAAGTGGAGTGACAAGGGGTGTTTGTTACAGGTGTGTTAATAAGGTATTCACGAATGAAGTTTCCTGTCGGGAGATAGTTGAATAATTATACCAGAAAACCAGTAACAACAACAACAACTGCACTAATAATAATAATAATAATAATAATAATAATAATAATAATAATAATAATAATAATAACAATAACAATAATAATAATAATAATAATAATAATAATAATAATAATAAACCATAAGCAACACTGATCAAAATGGAAAAAAAAAAAAAAAAAAAAAAAAACTAACACAACAACAACAACAGCAGGTAACACACCACGTCATAGGCACTTCACCCAGAGTGCCACGGAAGGAGGCTGAGGGGAGTGGTGGGCGGCACCTCTCTACTACCCACCTACCACTCCACCGGCCTTGCACTCCCTCGCCTACATTAGGGGAAGACAGGAGTAAAGTGGTCCACATTGTGATTTTCCGCGACCCTGACAATGAAAGCGATACGGAGAGAGAGAGAGAGAGAGAGAGAGAGTTGAATATGAACGTCCTCTCATAAAGGAACGGACCCAAGGAGAGAAAGAAGGAGGAAGAGTGACTCATGGTGGGCGCCAGCAGGGTATTGTTGACGTCTGAGATAAACATTCAATACACAAACCATCTCTCTTCTCTCTCTCTTCACCATTGTACCCTCCTGCTACCTCTTTTTTCCTCCTCCTTTCTCTTTCTCCTTTTCTCCTCCTCCTGTTACTTCTCCTCCTTCACCCATTTCCTCTCCTCCTCTCTCTCTCTCTCCCTCTTCTTCCCATCTAACTACCTGATCGTTAACTACCTATCAGCATGGTTGGCAGTGACTTTACAGCACATTTCCTGCCCATTACCTTTACCTGATCAAATTTTCCTCATCCTTGTACCGTTGATGACATACTGTATACGTCACTGACAGGTGTTACACAGGTGTTACACAGGTGTTATAGGTGTGATACTGCCCCTCACACAGCTGTTCAACAGACTCATTTCCAGAGTTCAAAAATGACACTCCTAAAATGTTCAAATCTCTATTTACTTGTAACTCTACCTGCCCTTACAAACTCTACCTGTTTTTCTAAATTAGGATTCTTAAATATCTATAACTTTAATTACAACAGGTAATTAAGTATTTATACCTGTACCCGTAGTAATTTGTGTATTTAAATCATATAATACCACACTGGTTTAATCTTCAGTTGTACTTGTATTTCTTAATTAATATATTTAATTAGTATTTACACCTGTGCTCTTCAAATTCAGAATAAATAAAATATAATAAGAAAGACCAGAACCAGGTAAAACACACACACACACACACACACACACACACACACACACACACACAGGTCAAAGATGATATTCACACAGCCTCATTTGCATACTGACAAGGGCAGAAGCGTCTCTCTCTCTCTCTCTCCACACACACACAACACAAGACTCCTTCACTCACCCTCAAAACCTATTTTCTCTTTCACTTCTTCATTTTTATCCTCTCACTTGACGTCCAGTTCAATTTTCTGCTCGAGGCTGAGGTTGACGGGCCGGGGAATGGGGGGGAGGGGGAATGGGGGAGGGAATGGGGTGGGGGAATGGGGAGGGGGGTTGTCGAGCATTGAGTCTTAGTTTTAATTTTCGTCTGACTGGAGATGTGAAGCCATTTGGTATCTGAAGGTTAACTGTACAGGTGTAGATACAAGTACAGGTGTAGATACAAGGACAGATGTAGATACAAGTACAGGTGTAGATACAAGGACAGGTGTAGATACAAAGACAGGTGTAGATACAAAGACAGGTGTAGATACAAGGACAGGTGTAGATACAAGTACAGGTGTAGATACAAGTACAGGTGTAGATACAAGGACAGATGTAGATACAAGTACAGGTGTAGATACAAGTACAGGTGTAGATACAAGTACAGGTGTAGATACAAGGACAGGTGTAGATACAAAGACAGGTGTAGATACAAGTACAGGTGTAGATACAAGGACAGATGTAGATACAAGTACAGGTGTAGATACAAGGACAGGTGTAGATACAAAGACAGGTGTAGATACAAAGACAGGTGTAGATACAAGGACAGGTGTAGATACAAGTACAGGTGTAGATACAAGTACAGGTGTAGATACAAGTACAGGTGTAGATACAAGTACAGGTGTAGATACAAGTACAGGTGTAGATACAAGTACAGGTGTAGATACAAGTACAGGTGTAGATACAAGTACAGGTGTAGATACAAGTACAGGTGTAGATACAAGTACAGGTGTAGATACAAGGACAGGTGTAGATACAAGGACAGGTGTAGATACAAGTACAGGTGTAGATACAAGTACAGGTGTAGATACAAGTACAGGTGTAGATACAAGGACAGATGTAGATACAAGTACAGGTGTAGATACAAGTACAGGTGTAGATACAAGTACAGGTATAGATACAAGTACAGGTGTAGATACAAGTACAGGTGTAGATACAAGGACAGGTGTAGATACAAGTACAGGTGTAGATACAAGTACAGGTGTAGATACAAGGACAGATGTAGATACAAATACAGGTGTAGATACAAGTACAGGTGTAGATACAAGTACAGGTGTAGATACAAGGACAGGTGTAGATACAAAGACAGGTGTAGATACAAGTACAGGTGTAGATACAAGGACAGATGTAGATACAAGTACAGGTGTAGATACAAGGACAGGTGTAGATACAAAGACAGGTGTAGATACAAAGACAGGTGTAGATACAAGGACAGGTGTAGATACAAGTACAGGTGTAGATACAAGTACAGGTGTAGATACAAGGACAGATGTAGATACAAGTACAGGTGTAGATACAAGTACAGGTGTAGATACAAGTACAGGTGTAGATACAAGGACAGGTGTAGATACAAAGACAGGTGTAGATACAAGTACAGGTGTAGATACAAGGACAGATGTAGATACAAGTACAGGTGTAGATACAAGGACAGGTGTAGATACAAAGACAGGTGTAGATACAAAGACAGGTGTAGATACAAGGACAGGTGTAGATACAAGTACAGGTGTAGATACAAGTACAGGTGTAGATACAAGCACAGGTGTAGATACAAGTACAGATGTAGACAAGGACAGGTGTAGATACAAGTACAGGTGTAGATACAAGTACAGGTGGGCACAGGTGTAGATACAAGCACAGGTGTAGATACAAGTACAGGTGTAGATATGTGCACAGGTGTAGATACAGGTGTAGATATAGGTATGTGTAGATACAAGTACAGGTGTAGATATAGGTACAGGTGTAGATACAAGCACAGGTGTAAGCACAGGTGTAGATACAAGCACAGGTGTAGATACAAGTACAGGTGTAGATACAAGTACAGGTGTAAGCACAGGTGTAGATACAAGCACAGGTGTAGATACAAGTACAAGTGTAGATACAAGCACAGGTGTAGATACAAGTACAGGTGTAGATACAAGTACAGGCACTAAATTAACTTGAATTAATTATACTGAAAATCATAGTTAACTGAGACACACACACACACACACACACACACACACACACACACACACACACACACCACTCCTTCGCTGACATTCATCCCCTTCAATTCTATTTACAATCAACAAACAACAACAATTGAACAGCTTATTGAAACTCTCCAGCTTATACTTGTAACAAAAAAAAATCACTTTCCAAACATTTATACAGAATAATGTAGAGATGCATGTTGTGTGTGTGTGTGTGTGTGTGTGTGTGTTTGTCAGCTTATACAGTAGGCTACACAGTTACTACATCAAGTACAGGTAAATACAGGTACAGGAATAATTACAGATTGATGAGCTGAAAAATTAATCAAACATAACACTAATCCCACTGATGAGTATACAAACAAAACATTACAAAAACTAAAAGAACACGCATAAAAAAAACAACTCCACAAGCACAAGATTACACCAATATAAAAATTTCCTGCCAAAATATCAGATTATATATTTTTTTAACTCTAAACAACATTACAAAGTTTAAACTCAAGTCAAATTAAAAAAAATATATAAAAATAAAAAGATTATAAAGAGCAGAAGCAACACACACACACACACACACACACACACACACACACACACACACACACACACACACACACACACACACACACACACACGTGCGTTTAAACAACAGTAACAATCAACAAAAAGAATTTCATATACCAGTTTGATGTACAATATTTCGGGACATATGTAAAGCGATCAAAAAATTGTCTAAACTGACTAGAAAATTATACCGTAAAAAAAAAAAAAAATTAGCAGCTCACATTTCACTTTTTTTCACAATGCTCAAACTAATCCTGACGTGAATATAATTACTCAACTAATCCTTCAAACACACTATGTAAGTATTATTGAAATCTCCCTCCTGGCTGCTACCCAAACCACACTACGGTAGCCTCCCTCCCCTCTTAGTGTCGTATGTTGGTGTGGCGTCTGACTTCACCTCCCCCTAACCACTCACCCGACCTGGCTAAATGAATTTCCTGTGTAACTTAATTTTATCGTTGAATTTAAACGTTATAATTCAAACCATAATTATAAAAATGATGAAATATCGTGTGAAATGAAAAATATAACTAATTCTTCAACTGTCATGCAAAAATTAGAGCTTTGTTATATTGCTTCAACTAATATATAAATCATTTTACCATCTCTTGTATTAACAACTTAAAGCTAAAAAAAAACATACCAAACACAAATTCAATTCAAAATCACAAACAAATAAACAAACAGTACAGACACAAGTTTAGGTAAAGTAATATTGAGATGAACATAAAAACAGAGGCGTCAAAAGGGGGCATAAAACACTGCCCCCATAACACCAGATTACACTTTTAAAACAACACACAATCCTCGGTATTACAAAGCCAAATACAGGTACAGTCACTCACTCACACACACACACACACACATACACACACAGGGAACATATTACTGGTATAATACTTGAAGGCTTCACAGTTCCCACAAATGGTCTGTGTAATTTAAAGGTTGCTACAGGTGGACAGGGCGTCACTCAACAATTACACGGCGACTCAAACGATACAACAATAAACTAAACTCCAAGTAACACAGATGTGGCTGTCAGTGTATAAAACCAGTGACACACACACACTACACCCTTGACCACCGAAGGGTCAAGACGTACCTGGCGCTCCTCTCGGAGCAGCCAGGTCAACTGTTAAGTTGGCCCATACCAACCCCCTCCCCTGAACCCTCCTCCCCACCGGAATATCAACAAGTTCTCGCCAGAAGTTACTATTTCATTTAGGAAAGGAACGGAACCAGTGTTAAACAGAGGTGAACAGTGGTGAACAGTGCTTAAGTCGGTGAGAACAACTCAACAGTAACAGTCGTACCCAAGTTAACCTTCACACAGTGAGGTCCCAGGTACCCAGTGATAACGGCCCATGAGACCCAACAAACAACCAGCTATGTGTTAATCCGTCTACGATAGGAAGGCCTAAGACCAAACCTCACTCATATAACACCATCTGTGAGGGAATTCCTACACCACATGTCCCTCATAACACCATATGTGAGGGAATTACTACACCACGTCAGGCCCCTCATAACACCATCTGTGAGGAAATTACTACACCACGTGATGCCCCTCATAACACCATCTGTGAGGGAGTTACTACACCACGTGAGGCCCCTCATAACACCATCAGTGAGGTAATTACTACACCACGTGAGAAATTACTACACCACGTCCCTCATAACACCATCTGTAGAAATTACTACACCACGTGAGGCCCCTCATAACACCATCTGTGAGGAATTACTACACCACGTAGAGGTCCCTCATAACACCATCTGTGAGGTATTACTACACCACATGTGAGGCCCCTCATAACACCATCTGTGAGGGAACTACTACACCACGTGAGTTCCTCCTAACACCATCTGGGAGGGAGTTACTACACTACGAGCTTGCTGTTCAACACCTACATTAATCTGTATGTTCACTGTATGTTCCTTTACCTTTCTCTAATGAAGGCTTTTGTTAAACCACCAATGTATGTAATAAGTCATTTATGTCCAATGTATATTTTCAGCCTTCGGGCTGCAGAATTTTTTCAATAAACCGTTAATTATTATTATTATTATTATTACAGACAGAGGGTAGTGGTGCTAGAATATACCCTAGAAGGCATGAACCTGGCATATAGTGTCAGCTTAGTTAAAGGCGGCGCCTCCCTGACTGCCACACCAGGCGCCACCCCTCTTCTTCCTCCCCCCCCTTCTTCACTCTTCCTTTCCCCTCCCCCTCTTCATCCCTTCTTCTACCACTTCACCTTTACATCTTCTCTTGCCTTTCCCCTCTTTCTCTATTCCTCTCTCCTTCTCACCTATCTTCCTTTCCTCTTTCTCTCCAGATTCTTTCTTCCTTTCCTACCATTCCTTTCTACTCTCGTCAGACCCACTCCACCTCTCCTCTTTAACCCTGCGGCTGAGTGGGTACAGCGCTCGCCACTTGTCCTGAGGATCTCGGGTTCGCGCCCGGGGCCTCCTGAAAGTCATCCAGCTGTGAATTTCCAGGTGGGTGAAGTGAATGGGTCGAGTGCAGTGTCGGCCATAATGCCTCCATGTACAACCGCAGAAGGCGGTAGTATGCAGTGTGTTGTGTCCGCACTGCCCTTAAATGGGTCGTCAGGCGTAGGAGATTCACTTTTATGCTTCATCTCTCTCTCTCTCTCTCTCTCTCTCTCTTACCCCTTTTTCTTCTGTCTCCTTTCCCTCTTCTCTCTTTCTTCTCTCACTCCCAATATATCCCCTCCACTATCACCATTCTACTCCTCCTCCCTCTCATCATCTTCCCTCACTCCCTCCCTCCCTCCCTTCCCTCTCCATCTTCCCTCCTCCTCTCCCTCTCCATCTTCCCTCATCTCCCTCCCTCCTCCCTCCACTTCCCTCTCACATTCATGTATAAACAGAAACACAACACTGTTTAATGAAGTCAGTGACCCAGTTTCTAAATCTGAAAAATTCTCTCTCTCTCTCTCTCTCTCTCTCTCTCTCTCTCTCTCTCTCTCTCTCTCTTTGTTTTACCATCTCCCTTCCCCTCCTCTCACCATCCCCTCCCTCTTACCATCTACTTTCCCTCCCTCTCATCCTCCCTCACCATCTCACCACACCATCCCTCACCACTCACCATCCCCTCCCTCACCACACACCATACCATCATCCCCTCCCCTCACCATATATACGGAAATACAACGTCTTAATGAGGGGAATGACCTAGTTCCCAGCTCCCCAATTCTACGACAGGACCAGGACACACACACACACACACACACACACACACACACACACACACACACACTTCCTCATATAAGAACTGTGACAACTGTTATGTTATGTATGTGGGTGGCACCAACAAATGTTTTTATACATTCCTAGTTTCCTTGCTGTCAACACATACATACACATACATACATACATACATACATACATACATACATACTTACACCAGGGCAACATCCCCCCCACCTACACACAGCACCACCCCCACAAAAACACCTCTCAGCTGGTGCAGATTTGGTGACAACGAGGAAAGTCACCCGTAGCGCCTACCCCCGTTTAGCCCACACCCAGCACTACAGCTCTTAATAAGACAGGTAACTACAGGTGGAGGTAAATACCGTGGCCATCAGGTGTGGTGGTATAGGGGGAGGTGTCTTGGGGGATGTAGGGGAGGTGTGGGGAGGTGTGGGGAAGGGAAGAGGGGGTGTGAGGGAGAATGCAGGGAGGAGGAAGAGGGGGTGTGGGGAGGAGTGAGGGGAGAAAGAGTGTGAGGGGAGTGGTGTGGGGAGGAAGTGTGGGGAGGGTGAGGAGAAGTGTGAGGGAGAGAGGTGAGAGAAGGAGAGGTGTGAGAGGGGGTGTGAGAAGGAAGAAGGGTGTGAGGGTGGTCAGGGGAGGAGAACTGTGAAGGGAGGGTGTGGGGAAGAGGGGCTGTGAGAGGAGGGGGTGTGGGGAGAAGAGTGTGGGGTTATGTGAAGGGGCTGTGGAAGAAGTTGTGGGGAGAGGGTGAGGGAGGGGTGTGGGGAGGAAGAGGGGTGTGAGGGAGGGGTGTGGGGAGGAAGAGGGGTGTGAGGGAGGGGTGTGGGGAGGATGAGGGCTGTGAGGGAGGGGTAGTGATGCTAGAATAAAATACAAGAGAGGAGAGAAGAGAGAAGAAGAGAGGAATGGAGAAGAGAAGGTCGACAAAACTACTAATACTGCTTCCTTTTTTTTTAATTAATAAATAAAAAAAAAGTTAATGATTACAGCGGTTTAAAAGACCGCCGCCACACGATACTAAAGAAAAAAATAATTAACTAAAAAAAAACAAATATTATATAATCCAAACCAGTTTATAATTCAAGTCAGTTTAATCTACTCACGTCCACATCAAACCCCAATGACCTTCAACTACAAAATAAATAATAAATAAAAAAATTAAATAAAAATATCACCATTATTTTCTAATTCCACCTTTAATAGATCTCCTTCCTATATCTCCTACGGTAAACAAGAATTATAAAACAAATATCAATGCAAAAGACAGACCACAATAAAGGGAAATAACGAAAAAAAAAAACCAAGTAATAAACGAGAAATTAACCCATCTCTGGCGCTGCCCTACACCACTGCGGCACTCCTCTTAGTGCCATTTAAATATCAGTGAAGCAAAACAGGAAATGATAAGTTGGGGTAAAGTGACGACATGTGACTCTTGGGCCATCCATACACGGTGGGTGGGGGAAGGAGGGGAGGGGAGGGGGGAGAGAGGGGTCTTTAGATGGGGTGGGGAGTGGCATGGATCACCCCCCACACACAGTCGCACCCTCAACAGCATGGGCCGGCACTGCACTCGATCGTCTTCACAACCCAAACTGCAACATTACGCACCCATACACAAGTGGGTGAACTGTGAGTGCCCCCGAATCGCCCAGGGATCGAACCAGCTTCCCTTAGGACAGGAAGTGAGCTCAATATCCACTCAACAATACTAAAAAAAATAATAATATCTGAATCACAAGGCCATAGAAATCCATATACAGAAACAGTGCATAAAGGCAGAGGATGTGTGTGTGTGTGAGTGTGTGTGTGCGCGCGCGTGTGTGTGTGTGTGTGTGTGTTTCTTTTCCTGTTGTTTCATGTCTTCCTGTCTCTGTCTCTGTTGCTTCCTCTCACCCGGGTCTTTGGAGTCTCTCTGTGCCCCTTCATCCACCCCAAGGGAAAGTAGAGGGAGGAGGCCAAATTACGGTGACAGATGGAGAAAGTGAACTAATATATTCTGTCAACAACGACCTCGGAAAATATAAACTGTTGAAAGAAAACAAACGAATAGTGCCATTATTATTACCGGTTATTATTATTATTATTATTACCGGTTATTATTAATATTATTAATATTATTATTATTATTATTATTATTATTACCGGTTATTATTATTATTATTATTATTATTATTATTAATACCGGTTATTATTATTATTATTATTATTACCGGTTATTATTATTATTATTATTATTATTGCCGGTTATTATTATTACCGGTTATTAATATTATTAATGTATTATTATTATTATTATTAATATTATTATTAATGCCGGTTATTATTATTGCCCGATTCCATTATATTATTATTATTATTATTATTATTATTATTATTATTATCATTATTATTATTATTATTATTATTATTATTATTACCGGTTATTATTATTATTATTATTATTATTATTATTATTATTATTATTATTCTCACTAGGAAAAATAACAGACGATAGATCAACCATTATACGGGACGGCAGCTATAAACACAACACGATAACCAGTGTAAAGAAAAAATAATACCAAAAAATACTAAGAACGAAAAACTTGCAGATAATGAACAACACAAATAAAACACGAGCGAAAAATTCTATACAACACACACACCGTAAGTAGCTAGAGCCAATTATTGTTTCCATACTGTAATCAGAACAATGAACAAAGAATTATGAACAACACGAAAAAAATAATATATATAACTTGCCATTTTTTTTTTACAGAAGCAACAACGAAATAAATATTTACGTACAGGTGACTTTTTTTTAAATATACATTATTAAACAAAGGCAAGGAAGCAAAGATCTAGAGAATCTTTTAGCAATAAATTGGGGATTACTGACACACTTACACACACACTTGTTCTAAGTGTGTGTGTGTGTGTGTGTGTGTGTGTGTGTGTGTTTGTTTGTTTTCCTTCAAGTCGTGTACACGTCCTGTCATTTAAACTGGACACGTGGTCACTCAGGACGTCCGCTCTAACACTGTATACCAAGTGACTTATGTTAAGACACTCCTACGAACCGGACATCTGACGCCTTTCTTTTTTTATTATATATTTTTTTTATTCAGACAAGAGCCAACCAAACGTAACCTGAGCCAGCGTGAAGGAGCCATGACACCACCACCAGATGCTCTTTTGTTTGTAATGCTGCAGTAACGTCTTGACAACACCACCATACCACTAAAAGGCGCGTCATTCCGGTGCGTTATTGCCAGTGTCATGTGGGCGGGTAACGGTTGTCATGTGGGTGGGTCACGGCTGTCAAGCGGGCGGGTCACGGCTGTCAAGCGGGCGGGTCACGGCTGTCATGCGGGAGAGTCATGAGGGTGGGTCACGGCTGTCATGCGGGCGGGTCACGGCTGTCATGCGGGAGAGTCATGAGGGTGTGTCATGGCTGTCATGCGGGCGTGTGTCGTGCCACTTGAAGCTACGGAAGCATCAGATCAGACAGTCATGCAGGATCTGTACTCAAAGGAATCCTTCACATGAGGTTTTATCCCTTAACTGATGCTAAGTGGACGTATCGAATTAAGACTCTCGGCAAAATTATGATGGAATCTTTTGAGTGATATTAATTGTTGTGGTTTAGCTTAATTTAATGAGTTAGATACATCCTTAGGTTAATTTAACGAGTTAGATACATCTTTGGGTTAATTTAACGAGTTAGATACATCCTTAGGTTAATTTAACGAGTTAGATACATCCTTAGGTTAATTTAACGAGTTAGATACATCCTTAGGTTAATTTAATGAGTTAGATACATCCTTAGGTAAATTTAACGAGTTAGATACATCCTTAGGTTAATTTAACGAGTTAGATACATCCTTAAGTTAATTTAACGAGTTAGATACATCCTTAGGTTAATTTAACGAGTTAGATACATCCTCAGGTTAATTTAACGAGTTAGATACATCCTTAGGTTAATTTAACGAGTTAGATACATCCTCAGGTTAATTTAACGAGTTAGATACATCCTCAGGTTAATTTAACGAGTTAGATACATCCTCAGGTTAATTAAACGAGTTAGATACATCCTTAGGTTAATTTAACGAGTTAGATACATCCTTAGGTTAATTTAACGAGTTAGATACATCCTTAGGTTAATTTAACGAGTTAGATACATCCTTAGGTTAATTTAACGAGTTTGATACATCCTTAGATTAATTGAACGAGTTAGATACATCCTCAGGTTAATTTAACGAGTTAGATACATCCTTAGGTCAAATCAACGAGTTAGATTCATCCTTATATCTCCAGTTTACGAGAAAATTTTAACTTAAAAACCTAAGAGAATTCTGCCGGGGAAGGAACTTTATTACAAGATCGTACGTTTGAAAACAGTTTAGGTTAAGAGAAAACGTAATTTGATCTTATTATTATTATGAGAAGGAAGAGGAGTTGGAGGAAGAGGAGTTGGAGGAAGAAGGGGAGTTGGAGGAAGAGGAGGAGTTGGAGGAAGAGGAGTTGGAGGAAGAGGGGGAGTTGGAGGAAGAGGAGGAGTTGGAGAAGGAGGAGGAGGAGGAAAAGGAGGCGGAGGAGGAGGGAGAAGTTGGAGGAGGAGGGAGAAGTTGGAGGAGGAGGGAGAAGTTGGAGGAGGAGTTAGAGGAGTTGGAGGAGGAGGAGTTGCGGCATCTTTTAAAGCACCAAGATACAGGCTCGTGTGAAAAGGTGTTGTAGGTACGATTGACATGTATCCCGCCTGACTCCTCGTCCTAACTACCCCCCTCCACCCCTCAGTTACCACCCCCACCCCTCAGCACCCCCCCACCTCAGTTACCCTCCACCTCAGTTACCTCCACCTCAGCACTCTAACCTCAGCACCCCCTCCACCTCAGTTATCTCCCTTTCACCCCCACCTCAGTTATCTCCACCCCTCAGTTTATCCTCCACTGATCCACCCACGACGAGCCTTTCTTCCACTTGCCTCTACACAAGGTGGACTAGCCTGGAGAACCCGGATGTTGACTTAGTGGTGTGTGGGGACATCACTCTTGCGGCCTTTGCAATGGCGGTATATTGCACATTTAGACGTGAGGAAGAGGGGGGGGGGGGAAATGTAAACAGTAGAGGGATGTAGAGGGCGAGGAGGGGGGAGGATAGGGGTGGGGGAGGGATAGGGAGGAGAGGTACGGGAAGGGGGTAGGAAGGGAGAAGTAACGGGTAGGAAGGAGAGGCAAGGATAGGAAGGGAGAGGTAGGGGGGTAGGGAAGGGAGAGGTAGGGGGGAGAAGGGAGAGGTTGGAGGAGGGAGGGGAGGTAAAGAAAAGTGTTGCCAGACCCCACACAAGGACGAGGTTGAGGGCGTGGGAACCTAGTATTGGCCAAGCTGGGAACACTCTCAACATTCACCAAGATTAGTAAGAGTTCTATCATTCTTTCTCTCTAACTGGTGGTGTAAGGAAGACCATTAACTGACACTACCTGAAATATGACTCGAAGGTGAAGGACGACTCGAAGGTGTATCCCCATAGCTCGTGAAATAAACCCCCAGGTATGGTTTAGGTGAGGTTGCTAGGTTCTGTTTTGGCCGGGGAAAATCCTGAAGGTGCGACTGTTTGAGAATCTTTAACCCGCCATCACAGTCTAGGAAGGTTTCTACGTTAACTTCACCGCCTGAGTCTAACTGTAATTTTGACACCATTTTCGTTGTTGACTGTATAACGTAAAACGATTGAGCAAATAAAACGAATTTAAGCCCAAAATATTACAATAAAGTCTATGTGAATCTTCAACACCATTTTGGCTCCTTCAGTAATATGGAACAAGTAATATATATATATACAGTATATAAACTAATTTACGAAGACAAAATAACTTAAATAACTGAATAACAACAGAAATTACGGAGGAAAACAATAACAAAACAAGATCGACGATAAAAAAATACGAAATTATTACACAACCTAACTCGAATTATTTAACCTAACCTAACCTAACAAGTATTATTTAACCTAACCTAACACGAATTATTTAACCTAACCTAACCCGAATTATTTAACCTAACCTAACCTAACACGAATTACTAACGATCTCAAACTAACCTTATCTAATCTAAAATACTTAACCTAACCCAACAACAGTCCCGGAATCATTGACAAATTACACACGAGTTGGGGAGATAGGGGGGAGGTGGGGGAGGTGGAGGAGATAGGGAGGAGGTGGGGGAGATAGGGAGGAGGTGGGGGAGATAGGGAGGGGGGAGGAGGGGGGTGACAAACCTACACGCCCACCTCCGCTATTTTTACCTGTAAGGTATGTAAGGAACAAGAACCAACGGAACAGTGAGAAAAAATGTATTCAAGACGAGGCAAAAACTACTCAGGAATGGACGTGTGACGGGGAAGAATGTCGGACGAGTCATTGTGTGTCGAGGCGGGGCGGGGCGGGGCAAGATACAGACCGCACTGTGAACTGTCCTTATATAACGGCGCTGGGAGTCACTTTATGCGTGTTCAACTTGTTTATAATAATAACAATAACAATAATAATAATAATAATAACAATAACAATAATAATAATAAAAATAATAATAACAATAAAAATAATAGTAATAATAACAATAATAATAACAATAATAATAACAATAAAAATAATACCAATAACAACACTCGACTTACTCCCAAGAGCTAGGTGACGACACACACTACAGGGTCACATTACAGAGCGTGTTGACCAAGGTATCAATAAACCAGGCCGTGGTCAAACACTTCCCAATACAACTAAACTGGCGCTAACATTTTCCCCTCGATCCACACACACACACACACACACACACACACACACACACATATTTACCTTATTTCAACAGATGATTTAACACCCTATGCCGCCTACACTAACCTAACCTAACCTAACCTAACCTAACCAAACCAAACCTAAGCTAACCTAACCAAACCAAACCAAACCAAACCTAAGCTAACCTAACCTAACCTAACCTAACCTACACTAACCTAACCTAACCTAACCTAACCAAGCCCTAATTAATTTACTACAAGAAACTTTATAGAGGTCAATTTCCTTATAACTAGGCTCAGAGGGCAATGACCTGACCTCCATCACGTCTGCAACAACTTGTCATCTATAGTACTGGTGTTGGTCAGCACAACCCATGCAGGGACTCACTGCTCAAAGGGTGTCAACCAAGCGTGTCGGGGAGATGACCACAAAACGGAATTATTGTCACAAGTAAACTGTTTCAATTCAATTCAAGAAGAGAGAGAGAGAGAGAGAGAGAGAGAGAGAGAGAGAGAGAGAGAGAGAGAGAGAGAGAGAGAGGATATGAAATAGGTAAAGAAAAAGGAAAGAAAGAAAGAAAAAAAGAAAATGAAAGAACGAAAGAAAGAAATTATTATGAAACAGGTTGATTCCGTGTGTAAGTGAACATTATCAAGTATACAAGTGTCGGGTATATTTCTAACATCATCTGGGTTGTGGTTAAGTGACAACATTTTATGATTACTCTCACCGTATGTATAAATGACCCTACACACCTGTCTGTCCTCCTTAACTAAAACTTTAACTTGCTATCAATAATATTACCTAAACTAACTTTCTATATCTTGACATCGTTTCCTCCTCACCCCCTCCCCCACCCACCCCTCAAGCCTCTCTTCCCTACTCTGGTGGTAAAAAAAAAATCCCTCACAATAACAGTGGAGGAAAGAATTTTACCTCCTGTCTCTCTCTCTCTCTCTACCAGCGTGAGACAAAGACTACAGCCAACTCCCAGCCGTAATAAAAACAACACCGTGACCCCAGTTTATGAAAGACACCCTTGTGGTCACAGCCTTAAGAGAAACAGTGATACGGTAAACCATTTCAGGAGGGCCAGGAGGGAGGAGAGCACTTCCTTCTTCAGGTTATTTCAGACACCAAATGACTTCACTCTAAATAGCGTCGTGTAAGACCAAGTATATCTGTAAGTTACCTGGCGTGTATTAAGACCAGGTATATCTGTAAGTTACCTGGCGTGTATTAAGACCAGGTATATATGTAAGTTACCTGGCGTGTATTAAGACCAGGTATACCCGGCACCACTACCACCTCCTCCCCCTACCACCTTAACTCCCTCTGCTGACTAAGCTGTTGTAGTCAGCAGCAGACACACACACACTGACACAGCCTGACTGATTAAGAGCTTATGAAGAACCTTGTCGGCGCTCCCTTGAAACACCTCCATTAATCTCCCGGCCGTGTTTTTTGTATATGTTGGTAACGCGAGTAAAATGTGTAGCGCCTGAGACTGTACTTAAGGCATTACATTAGTACCTAAGGCATTACAAGAAGTTCCTAAGGCATTACAAGAAGTTCCTAAGGCATTACATTAGTACCTAAGGCATTACAAGAAGTTCCTAAGGCATTACAAGAAGTTCCTAAGGCATTACATTAGTACCAAAGGCATTACATTAGTACCTAAGGCATTACAAGAAGTTCCTAAGGCATTACAAGAAGTTCCTAAGGCATTACATTAGTACCTAAGGCATTACATTAGTACCTAAGGCATTACATTAGTACCTAAGGCATTACAAAGAAGTTCTAAGTTCCTAAGGCATTACAAGAAGGGCATTGCTATTTCCTAAGGCATAAAGGCATTTAGTTAAGGCATTACAAGAAGTTCCTAAGGCAGTTCCTAAGGCATTACCTAAGGCAAGGCATTACACCTAAGGCAGTATTACCTAAGGCATTACGGTAGTACCTAACGCATTACATTAGTACATAAGGCATTACATTAGTATTTAAGGCATTACATTTAGACAGTTCTAGACGGACAATCGGGCTGTCAAAGGTATAACATGATTGAGATTACACACGCTAAACTCACTCCACGGTCTGGTGATGAGTGAGAAAGAGGCTTATCACTGGTGGGTTAATTTTTGTTTGAGTTTAAGTGAGATAATGAAGGAGGATGTCCGGGAGGGTAAGAGGAGAGGGCGGGTGTTGAGGGGTCTAATGGAGGCGAGTCCTAACAGACCTAAAAAGCTACACGATAAAAACTGGGCTAACTGCAACTTCTTTAGTTAGATTAGGTTTGACCTATTGTACCTCCTTTCTTCAACCACAACCACCACCGACAGGAACCTAAAAACTAACACAACGTGTCTTCTCACCCCCCCACCTCCAACACTGCCACCTCTATCAGTCAGTCTCCCTGTTCACACACACACACACACACACACACACACACACACACACACACACACACACACACACACACACACACACACACACACACACACACACACACACACACACCAGAAATAATGAGATGAATCACCCGAGCCTTCCTGTTACATCATCAACATACAAGAGATGGTCCGCAGGCACTGGGTCCACTGGCAGCCATTGAAAAGACCCGACATGGTCAGCAGTGCCCCCCAACACCCCCTGACCACCACCACAAACCTGCGCCCGCCACACTGACCTCCCGCCCTTACAAACACTGCCCCACCACTGTGCCTCCTCCCCTGACCACCACAAACACTGCGCCCCGCCACCCCAACCTCCCACACCACAAACTCCTGCGCACCACACTGACCACCACAAACACTGCGCCCCGCCACACTGACCTCCTCCCCTGACCACCACAAACACTGCGCCCCGCCCCAGCCACCACAAACTGCGCCCCCACCACGCAGCCTCCTCCCCTGACCACCACAAACACTGCGCCCCGCCACACTGGCCTCCCCTGACCACCACAAACACTGCGCCCCCACACTGCCTGCCCTGACCACCACAAACACTGCGCCCCGCCACACTGACCTCCCCTGCCCTGACCACAAACACTGCGCCCCGCCACACTGACCACCACAAACACTGCGCCCGCCACACACAATACCACAAACTGAGCCTCCCTCCCCTGACCACCACAAACACTGCGCCCCCCTGACCACCACAAACACTGCAGCCCTGCCCCACACTGACCTCCCCGCCCTGACCACCACAAACACTGCGCCCCGCCACACTGACCTCCCCGCCCTGACCACCACAAACACTGCGCCTCGCCACACTGACCACCACAAACACTGCGCCCCGCCACACTGACCACCGCAAACACTGCGCCCCGCCACACTGACCTCCCCGCCCTGACCACCACAAACACTGCGCCTCGCCACACTGACCACCACAAACACTGCGCCCCGCCACACTGACCACCGCAAACACTGCGCCCCGCCACACTGACCTCCCCGCCCTGACCACCACAAACACTGCGCCTCGCCACACTGACCACCACAAACACTGCGCCCCGCCACACTGACCACCGCAAACACTGCGCCCCGCCACACTGACCTCCTCTCGTCATTCAACACTTTGCTGTTTAGAGTCCTGAGTCTTCCGCTGTCTTGATTACTGTTGACAGATGATGTTTTCTGACGGAGAGACAGTTATACTCCTTCGGCTATGCCTGTCTCCTGTGTGAGAGAGAGAGAGAGAGAGAGAGAGAGAGAGAGAGAGAGAGAGAGAGAGAAACTACTTTGGCAAGCTATAAACGAACGTACGTCAGTGGGTCATTTCTAATCTGGTCAAACACAATTACCATCTAAAGTTCACCTCCGAGAAAAACTTAAAACAGACGCACATACACGATCACTAACAGACTGCCTAATATTGGAGGCGGACACCAACACAGCAGCAACAGGATGTATGATAAGAGATGCCCCGCTCCACGGAAACATGACATGTGTTGTAGTTGATTAACACGTTGTAGTTGGGGTACTGCGTCGTAATTGGACGTCCTTGGAGTAACAGAGCGCCCGGGTCGTAGTTGGACACCGAGTCGTATTTGAGAGTCGTATTTATATCAATACACATCTCTCACTGGGGTGGAAGGATCTGTGCTTCTCTCACGGTGGCAGAAGACAGAAGACAGGCTTCCCGACCAACTAGCTAATACTGGAGGCTGTGTGATGCAAGCAGTACCAGGTTGTCACACAGGAACCTTGGTAGTGCACCCAGCTGCAGGGCGAGGTGGTAGGAGGAGGTTCCCTGAAAATCGTCTCGGTGTAAACTGCAGGTGAAGCGTCCACACTACACCACACCTCGCCCCCGTGGACCACCTCACTCCAACCTATTGCTAGTTACCGGAAATACATGTTTCTAGGTTTACCACCACTGGTTAAGTCAACAGATGCCCTATATAGAGACGACCACCTGTTTGCTGCAAGTGCATTAAACCACAGATAGATGTCTGACCTATCACACCTGTGCTAACATTACCTGAGGGCAAATAATGGCGGCCAGCCTGTGGAGTGTATGTGTGCATCTTTTTAGATCTGTATATGTGTGTGTGTGTGAATGTTTTTCTGTCGATATATTTGTGTGTACGTATATACGGCTAGTCACTTGTCTATATGTGTGTATAATGTATATTCATGTAGTCCTGCCAACAATCCCGGGAGGGCAGAGGGTGTAAGCAGCTGCAGGTATCTGGTGGCGGGACTGGGGAGGATTATTTACCTGTAGCGAGCAACACACTCAGCTTATAATTAGTAGGACTGTAGCCTAGTACTGTATCCAGATCACCCCGCCAGTGCCTCCCTGCACCCTGAAGTGACACAGCATTCCCACTCTTCTTAACTCCCCCCCACCTCTAAAACTCCCCCTCACTCTTCTAAAACTCCCCCACTCTCCAAAACTCCTCCACCTCTTAAGTCTCCTAATTCTCCCAACTCCTCCCACCTCTGTAACCCCCCCCACCTCAAACCTCCCCTCACCTCAAACCCTCCTCCCCACCTCCCAAAAATTCCTCCCACCTCTTAAGTCCTCCCACTCCTCGGAAAACCTCCCACTCATCTTAACCCCCCACTTCCACTAACTCCCTCCCACTAATTCCCTCTCAATCCCCCCCTTAATCCTTCTAACTCCCTAATACCCTCCCATCCCCACCTAACTCCCCAAGGAAGAGGAAGAGTAAGGATGGAACAGGTGAGAGAATCCTACAGTTTGCCCCATGGAGGAAATTGAGAGGTATGAGGACTCGAATTTTTCCCTTCTCTTCCCTTCCCTTCCCTTCCCTTCCCTTCCTTTCCCTTTTCTTCCCTTCCGTTCCCTTCCCTTCCCTTCCCTTCCCTTCCCTTCCCTTCCCTTCCCTTCTCTTCCCTTCCCAGATACACAGGAAGGCCAGTTAATAAGGTAAGGGAAAGGTAGAACAAAAGTGTGGGATGAAAAGAGAAGACGAAGGAAAAAGAAAGGAGAAAAATGAAAGGTAGAAAGGAGGGAAAAGAGGAAGGGAGACAGAAGAAGGGAACATGAAGAGGAAATAGGGAATGGAAGGAAGGAAGGAAGGAAGGAAGGGGAGAAGGATCATGAAACTCCCCCTTTCTCCACACCTTGAGGTATTTGAAGAGATATTACCGGTCGGGGGGTGCCATATAGTGCTGCGTGCTCCCCGCCTCACCCACGCCCTCCCCGCCTCACCCACGCCCTCCCCGCCTCACCCACGCCCGCTGTTCCTCTCATCCACACACCACCCTCCCCCAATCACACACAGGCCTGACGTCTCCTCACCCGCCGGGATGTTAATTAACGTCTGTAGCTATTAAGCCGTCACCGGTTGAATAGCCTAGTAGTCTACGTAGCCATATAGATTGGGTAAACCTGGTTATTTAGCCGTGAACTCAAAAAAACATATCCATTATTGCCCTCCTACTTCACATACTTCCCTCCAATACCCTCCCACCAAACCAACCTTCCCTCCCTGTCCTAGCACGTCATACAAATCAGGTCATGTCATGACAGGACATAACTGATCATGAAAAGACATAACTTAACATGACCTGTCCTGTTATGTCATGACAATTCATGCCCTGTCATGACATGACATGTCAGAACATGACAACTGTTAATTGTTTTAAAGAACAAACGCACAGGAACACACCTAACCCAGCCAATAATAACTGTGTACACATTTTATTACTTTGGTCAATCCGTGTTTATAGTGGACATAAACCCACCACGATAACTAGGGGGGAAATAATTACCCCAGTGAACACTAAACATGACCACATGCCGCGGACATTTGAACCATCTTCTCTGGCTGGTTATGTCCCGCACTGTCTGACCGTCACCATATTCTGTTTCCGGGTTTATCTGTGTGCTCGTTAAACCGTTCATCGTCATGTTTTATTTTTAGAACCTTGTTGTCTAGTGTAGAAACAGTAGGATCACATGACTGGTGATTAAAGACCCCCAACAGGAAGTTGAAGCTGACCAACAACAACTGATGGTCTCACGGTACAGCTAACACCTACCATGAACAGGACGTGTTAGTGTAAATGAGTAACGTATATATGAATATTAGTTTGTCAATGACCCTTAACACGTCAACATCCTAATCACCGACAGTTTAGGTCTTCTTAATGATACACACAACGACAGTGCCACCATTTTTTAAAGGTACAGAGCATCACCCTATATACCGGCACTAAAGATCACTCAGGTATTGGACAGGTGAATTAACCTGTACCTCGGTAAACATAATAATCCACGGCGTTCCACAAAGCTATTCAACTCTTAAGTAAAATCAGAATCGGAATCTAAATATAATCTTGGATCCTCTATAAGAAGGAAAACAGTACATTACAAGCGGATCCCAACAGCACAAGACTAAAACGAACTAAAGTACTCCACACATACTTGTTCACAGCCTCAACTTACGTACGAGGTGAACAGCGAGACCTGATCCTCATAAAAATCGACTGAGCAGAGTGAACGAGTCATCAAAATGTTTATTCAGGTATCTCAGTACATGTATAGAAGGGTGTAGTGATGATGACAGGTACATTAGTTACCCTGTAGTGATGATAACAGGTACAGTAATTACTATGTAGTGATGATAACAGGTAAAGTAATTACCCTGTAGTGATGATAACAGGTACAGTAATTACTATGTAGTGATGATAACAGGTAAAGTAATTACCATGTAGTGATGATAACAAAATGATAAAACCTTAAGACTAGGAAGAGTAGCCAGTGTGAGTGGCGGCAGCAGTAGGAGTCGAGTGGGCCACGTAATGCTACACGGGTGCCACACAGGGCCTCACACCCCATGCTACACAGGGCCCTCACACCCCATGCTACACAGGGCCCTCGCTACACAGGGCCCTCTCACCCCATGCTACCCCTACCCCATGCTACACAGGGCCCTCTACACACATGCTACACAGAGCCTCACCCCCATGCTACACAGGACCCCCACACTCACCACCATGGGACTCTATTCAGCTAATACCTGGAGCTCGGAACCATAAGGCACACACAGACTTCCGTAGTCGAGTCTCGTTGCAGCAGTTCAGACCCAACAAATGTACGTATCTGTCTGGTGTTTACCGTGTGTTGTGCCTCGCTGTTCCTTTTACCTCAACTGATACAAAACTTCTAAAAGCTGTGCATCCTGTGTGTACAAGACTCCCATGTGTACTTACCTGCTGTATCGCCCTGTGTGTACTGTTTACTGAGTGCTGTGCCACACCGTACTAGTCACCTCGTCTGACCTACACTATGTGGAGTGAAACTATATAAAAAGTAAAGGCCCTTATGGACGATGGTTTAAGCTAAAACTCTTCAATCAATTTTTTTTTCATAATACTAGTACAGGGTTAAACCATCATCCTCAAAAGGTGTTAAGTATTCGCCAAAGACACTCGTTGTGGCAATCATCCTAAATCGTTCTATTTACACCAACCGGAAAACAACAAAACCAGACTGAGTTAGCGACGAGTGGTAGGTGGGAGTGAGACAAGAGGTGCAGGGAGGAGTAGATGGAGTGAAATACCCCCCCGCCCCCTCCCGGTGAATTAAATCTGTCAGTTAAGAAATACAACCATAGGGCTGACTGACTCATATACAAAAAATGTATATAACGTAGAAGTGTTGTAGATATCATGTGATGGTGAGGAGGAGACCCAGCCCCCAGCACCCTCCCACACCGCTCTAAGATGATACCGTCCTCATCTGTCATATTAGCATCAACACACGACCCCTCACTCTCACTCATCCCCTGTGATCACCTTCATCCAGGCCGGGGGAGAGGGGGGGGTGGGGTGGGCAGGAGGAGAGGTTAGGAGAGGGGGAGAGGTAGGAAGAGGGGGAGGAGGAGAATAGGAATTAAAGGGATAGGCAGGAGGGAGGGGGAACGAGGAGGAGGAGAGGGAAGGGAAAGTGGTAAAACATAACGATGGTAAAAAAAATTCTACGGATAATAATGAACATAAAGACAGCACAAGGTTAGGTTAACGTGAAGAGACGTCATTAGATGTTGATATATCTGAATCAGCCTCGCGGGAGGGGGGGGGGAGGGGAAGCAACACACACGGCCCTCAGAATAAGTTTCCCACTAGTCCAATACCTCCAAGTGAGCGGGGCCGTCAAAGGGTCGAGCATGAAGGTCCACTAACATGACCAAAAACATTCTCTAGTGGTCCATTACTTACAGATGGGCGGGGGTCACCAGCCAATAGGTGAGTTATGACTTAAAAGGAGGTAGAGAAACACTTATTAGCACACTGGTCCATTATCTTACACGAGCTAAAGATAACAACATTAAAATAAGTAATAATTATAACCCAAATAACTCAGAAATAATGATAAATAAAGGTGAAAAAAATATGCGATGATTAATAACAAAAATATGAATAAAAATAAAGCAAATTAACTTCAGGTATAAATAAGACAACATATATATATATATATATATATATATATATATATATATATATATATATATATATATATATATATATATATATATATATATATATATATATAGAAAGGAAATAGCACCTGTTATTCTTGGAGCAATTTTCACTAATATATACTGACCTTTAACCCAGCAGGTGTGTGTGTGTGTGTGTGTGTGAGATGACTAGGTGAGGTGGACGGAGGGAGGAAGGAAGTGGTGTGGAGGAGAGGGATCAAGAGCAGGATGATAGAGTGGTGAGGGAGGGAATAGTGGCTGGGGGAGAAGGAAGGAGGTGGTGGAGGGAGGAAGGAGGGAGGGGGGAGGGGAGGGAGGGAAGGGTAGGTGGAGGGAGGGAGGGAGGGAGGGAGGGGTAGGTGGAGGGAAGGAGGGAAGGAGGGAGGGAGGGAGGGAGGGAGGGAGGGGTAGGTGGAGGAGGAGGGAGGGGGGAGGGAGGAGGGAAGGAAGGATGGAGGAGGGAGGGGGTAGGTGGAGGAAGGAGGGAGGAGGAGGGACCGGTACAAGTTAGTGACCATAAGTTTACATAAAGTTACAAACTACGATACATTACGGTACTAATACCCGGCCGCACACATGGTGGCCTGGCAGAGAGAGAGAGAGAGTATTGGTCGATTGCCCCAATGTCAGACGTGAAAGGGGTGATGAGTGATGGGGTGATAGATGGAGGGGGTGCCCAGTGAGCTGCTCAGGCGCCCATAACACAGCCGTACATTTGCATAGGTAAATGTGTGTGTGTGTGTGTGTGTGTGTGTGTCCCCGCAACTCTCATACCTGGGGACACACGCTTACCTACCTTCCCTCATATTTTGAAAGGTCAGGTCAGGTTAGGGTTGGGGGTGGGTGGGTGGGGTGGGGTGGGGGGTGGAGGTGGGTGGGTGGGTGGTGGGTGGGTGGGTGGGTGGGTGGGTGGGTGGGTGGGTGGGTGGGTGGGTGGGGGGGAGGAGGAGGAGGGAGGGAGGGGGAGGAGGGAGGAGGGAGGTGGAGGTAGGCCAACTCGGGTGTTGTTGTGTTAGACAGGAACAGTTGACGAGAGAATTAATAACAAACCTTGAGAGAGTGACGCAGGGCAGCTTTCTTCTCTCCCTTACACTCTCTCTCCTATCACCCTCTCCCTATCATCCTTACACCCTCTCTTCTCTCACCCTTACACCCTCTCTCCTATCACCCTCCCTCATATCACCCTTACACCCTCTCTTCTCTCTCCCTTACACCTCTCCCTATCACCCTCTCTCTCTCCCTATCACCCTCCCTCATATCACCCTTACCCTCTCCTCCCTCTCTCATCATCACCCTTACACCCTCTCTTCTCTCTCCCTTACACCCTCTCTCCCTATCACCCTCCCTCATCTCACCCTTACACCCTCTCACACCTCCCTCCTAACACCCAATCTACCACTTTTCTCTCTCACCGTCTAGTATCAGTGAGGTGTTTTCTTGCCCCTCCTAGACAGGGGAGAGAAGAGGAGGGGAGAGGGAAGAGGGGGGGAGAGGGAGAGGGAGGAAGGGGGGGAGGAGGGGTAGGGGAGAGGAAGGGGGAGGGGCCACCAGCTGGTACGTTCATCAAGGCTCCCATCACCTGGTTCTTCCCTTCCACCTCCCTCCCTCACAGCCACTCCTCCTCCTCCTCCTCCTTGTCATGTTTTGTTCTAATCCTCTTACTTTTTTTTTCTTCCTCTTCCTATTTTCTCTATATCCTCCTGTTCCTCCTTCTCAAGACACGTAATCAAGCCATCTCTCCAACTTACCCCCCACTACACACCTCCTAACCTAACTTGACCTACCCTAACCAATCCTAACCTAACCTGACCTACCCTAACCTAACTTGACCTGACCTGACCTAACCTAACCTGACCTACCCTGACCTACCCTAACCTAACTTGACCTGACCTGACCTGACCTAACCTAACCTAACCTAACCTAACCTGACCTAACCTAACCTAACCTGACCTACCCTAACCTAACTTGACCTGACCTGACCTAACCTATCTCATTGATACCAGACAACACAGGAAGATAACCTATAGCTAGCTACTTCTGATACCTTACAATTGTTTATCATCATCGTCATCATCACCACTACTATTCTCACCACCACTACCCTTACCACCATCACCACCAGTACCCTTACCACCATCACCACCACTACCCTTACCACCATCACCACCAGTACCCTTACCACCATCACCACCCACCTGCCAGTGCACCCCCCCACCACCACTCCACCCTCACCGTCCCACCACCATCACCACCACCAACCACCAACCACCAACACCAACCACCACTCACCACCTACACCCCCACCACTGCCAACCACCAGTACCCCTTACCCCACCACATCCCCACCACCACACCCACCACCACACCCACCACCATCACCACCAGTACCATTTCCAACCACCACCACTCACCAACCACTGCCACCACCCCACCATCGGCCTGCCACCTGCCCCCACCACCACCACTACTGATCCGCCACTCACCCACCACCACACCATCCCCACCACCACCTACACCCACCACCACACCAACCACCACTACCTACCACCATCACCACCACTACCACCACCATCACCACCAGTACCCTTACCACCATCTACCAGTAGCACCACCATCACCCCACTGCCATACCACCATCACCACCACCACCACCACATCCCCAGCAGCCCGCCCCACCATCACCACACCACTCACACCCACTCCCCACCACCACTCCACCACTCCACCACTGCCCCACCACCATCACCACCAGTACCACCATCACCACCACCATCACCACCACCCACCACACCACCCCACCCCCACATCACCACCCACCTTGCACACCATCACCAGTACCCTTACCACCATCACCACCAGTACCCTTACCACCATCACCACCACAACCCTTACCACCATCACCACCACTACCCTTACCACCATCACCACCACAACCCTTACCACCATCATCACCACTACCCTTACCGCCACCACTACCCTCACCACCACTACCCTTCCCACCACCATCACCACCACCACCACTACCTGAAGAGATGGAGCTGTGAGAAGGGTGAGGTGAAGGGGTAAAGAGGGGGGGTGACCACTGGTAGGAAGGAAGGGGTAAGAGACAGGGAGACAGGAGGAGGAGACAGAGAGAGACAGGGGAAGGAAACAGGGACACGGTGAGGAGACAGAGAGACAGGGGAAGGAAACAGGGACAGGGAGAGGAGACATAGAGGAACAGGAAGGCAAGGGGAGGACACAGGGAGACAGGGTGACAGGGGGATGCGACAGGGAGACAGGGTAAACATCTCCCTCTGGATCAAGTTTAACATTCTGTTTCCATTTCCCTTACTGAAAATTGCATCACATGTCAGCCCCGTGTACTGACCATAACCTAGCGTAGTGTGTACCTGGTGGTGGGTGTACCTGGTGGAGGGTGTACCTGGTGGAGGGTGTACCTGGTGGAGGGTGTACCTGGTGGTGGGTGTACCTGGTGGAGGGTGTACCTGGTGGTGGGTGTACCTGGTGGAGGGTGTACCTGGTGGAGGGTGTACCCTGGTGGTGGGTGTTAATAATAATAATAATAATAATAATAATAATAATAATAATAATAATAATAATAATAATAATAATAATAATAATAATAATAATAATAATAATAACAATGAACAGTGACACATTATACAACCACTTCACAGTAATACAACCCCTGGACAGTTGCTAGTCTACCATAACAATAGCCCGACATGCTGTAGCCTGCAGGAGAAGGACGCGCCATTAATAGACAATAGGACTCAAGGGGTCAGAGTGCTGGGTTGTGCTCTACCACCTCCTCCTCCTTCTTCACCACCACCAGCAGGAGTAATCGTAAGGAGGCCCAGCGTAGAGTGCCCGTACCTGGATAATACGTAACACTAAATAAATCTCAATGTTTCTTCTTCTTCTTCTTCTCTTCTACCTCTTCTTTTCTTCCTCCTCCTCTTCTTCCTCCTCCTCATCTTCCTCCTGTCATATTTCTTCGTGGTTCTCAAATAAGCTCGAGTCTTGTATTAATTAGATCTTGCCCTTAGGATAAAAAAAAAACACCAACATCTCATTTATGACTTAGTCCCTGAGGAGATGGGACCCAACAACAGACAGAAAGAAAGACACAGACAGACAGACAGACAGACAGACAGACAGACAGACAGACAGACAGACAGAGAGAGAGAGAGAGAGACTACGAACCAACACCACACCTTTTATTTAAAGATGTGAAAATAATATAACTTTTTTTTTACTCCTCCCTACGCTACACCGCCTCGCTGCTCTCACCTTCAGGAAAAACACATCGGGTAGTGTCGTGTGTATCGCCATTCACCCCGTGCCTCCCTTAGCCACCCCAGCCATGAATTATTACAAAAACGTAAAACAGAGTAAGAAAGAAAAAGGGGCGACAGGATCAAAATATTATTGTCGAGAGATGAAAAACTGGAACACTGAGCGAGGGAAGGCGAGCTGACTGACAGACACACACACACACACACACACACACGGTGAACGTTATCTCCACAGTCAGTAACAAAACATCACTACACAACACATCAAACTCAAGACTCACATCCAATCCTGCACAAAAACACCGTCAGGACACACACACACACACTCAGCCGGGTGGGCGGGCGGGCGGGTCACTTGAGGAATTTCACAATACAAGAATACTTTTTAAAATGTCAGGGCGTGAAATACTGTCCCATGTGTTGAATGTTTACAGCTCAGCACACGCCCTAGCTGTCTATTTTTACCGTCCCTGAAATACGAAAGTCGACATTGTAAACAGTGAACCGAGATTATGTTTTGTTGACTGTGGAATTCCAACTTAAAAGGGAAACATGTGTAGGAGAACAGATACTGTAACCTTTGGAGCATATTTTATAAACCCACAATTGTTCTGAACGTTGACAAATTTATTTCGAATTTCTGGAATATTTTGTTTTTATCTTTTAATCTTTTTTTTTTTTTTAGCAAATACGATCATTCTCTCTCCTACACACACACACTCACCACCACCACACTCACCACCACCACACTCACACACACACACACACATACACACACTCACCACCACCACACTCACCACCATCACGCCACCACCATCACACTCACCACCATCACACCACCACCACACTTACCACCACCACACTCACCACCACCACACTCACCACCACCACACTCACCACCACCACACACACACAGTCAGTGAGAACAACTCAACAGTAACAGTAGTACCCAAGTTAACCTTCACACAGTGAGGTCCCAGGTACCCAGTGATAACGGCCCGTGAGACCCAACAACCAGCGATGTGTTAATCCGTCTAAGATAGGAAGGCCTGGAACCACACCTCACTCATATAACACCATCTGTGAGGGAATTACTACACCACGTGAGGCCCCTCATAACACCATATGTGAAGGAGTTACTACACCACGTGAGGCCCCTCATAACACCATCTGTGAAGGAATTACTACACCACGTGAGGCCCCTCATAACACCATATGTGAAGGAGTTACTACACCACGTGAGGCCCCTCATAACATCATCTGTGAGGGAATTACTACACCACGTGAGGCCCCTCATAACACCATCTGTGAGGGAACTACTACACCACGTGAGGCCCCTCATAACACCATCTGTGAGGGGATTACAACACCACGTGAGGTCCCCCATAACACCATCTGTGAGGGAACTACTACACCATGTGAGGCCCCTCCTAACACCATCTGGGAGGGAGTTACTACACTACGTGTTTGCTGTTCAACACCTACAATAATCTGTATGTTCACTGTATGTTCCTTTACCTTTCTCTAATGAAGGCTTTTGTTAAACCACTAATGTATGTAATAAGTCATTTATGTCCAATGTATATTTTCAGCCTTCGGGCTGCAGAACTTTTTCAATAAACCGTTAATTATTATTATTATTATTATTATTACACACACTCACCACCACCACACATGAAGGACCATAAGGGCCTCTCATCTCCCTCCTACTTCTGTTCTCCCCCCTTCCTCCTTCTCTTCTTCATGTTCCTCCTGCTCCTCCTCTTCATGTTCCTCCTCATCTTCCTCTTCATGTTCCTCCTGCTCCTCCTCTTCATGTTCCTCCTCATCTTCCTCTTCATGTTCCTCCTGCTCCTCCTCTTCATCAATTTCAGGACCTCAACAGTTTTCACTCCGGCTTGGGCAGGTGAGAAGGTGCTAATTGACCCCATCCTGCCCCCCTTCCTGTTTCCTTTCTCCTCCTCCTCTTCCCTTTCTTCTGTCTACCTCCATCAATCCGACCTCCTTCTTTTTCTTCTTCTTCTTATTTTGTTTATTTTCCGCACCCTTCCCTCTCCTCCTCCTCCTCCTCCTCCTCCTCAACTCAGCAGGGCACATATCTCCCTCACCTACCCTCCACTTCCTCTCCTCCTCCTCCTCCTCCTCCCATTCTCCTTTCCCTCCCCCTCCTCCTCCCCTTCCTCATCATTCTACCTGACTTCCTTCCTCCTCCTCTCTCTCCCCTCCTCTCCCTCCCTTCCCCCTGTTCCTCCTCCTCCTCCTTCTCCTCCTCCATAATTTACCACACCCTGGGCACGTGGAGAGACCCTTGAATTAGTGTGTGTGTGTGTGTGTGTGTGTGTGTGTGTGTGTGTGTGTGTGTGTGCGTGTGTGTGTGTGTGTGTGTGTTTTATTACAGTATGGCATTTATTATTGTTTTGTTGTTGTTTTCATTGTTATAGTTATCGGTTCTATTATTATTATTACAAATGCCCGGTACTTTACTACCACCACCATCACCACCGCTACCACCCTCAAGGCTACTACCACTACCACCACCATCACAGCCAACCCTCAAGGCTACTACCACTACCACCATTACTAGCACAACCATCATCACCGCTACAAATACTACCACTACCACCATCACTACTACTTGCACTACGACCGTCACCACTACTACCACTACCACCATCACCACCACTACCACCACCATCACACCTGCCACCACCCTCAAGGCTACTACCACTACCACCATCACCACCACTACCACCATCACCACTACCCGCCACAACTTCGCAAGCAAAAATTTTAACGGGAGACGACCGATAGCAGCTAATACTTCCCCTGCCACTGGGGCCACTTCCCGCTACTTACTGTTCACCCGCTTTCCCTGCCACTCCCCGCCACTCTGCTGTTCCGCCACTTTCCCTGCCACTGCTCCCGCCACTGCTCCCGCCACTTCCTCTGCCACCCCCGCCATTCCCCGCCCTCCTGCCACTGCCACTTTTCCCCCACTTCCCTCTGACACTGCTACTGCCCCGCACCACTGTCTCCGCCACTCTTCCCACACCTCCCCTACTTCCCCCCCTGGTCCCAGCTACTTCCCTTGCCACTACTCCCCGCTACTTCCCCTGCCACTGCTCCCAGCTACTTCCCCTGCCACTGCTCCCCGCTACTTCACTCGAGGCGTGTAATAGCGTTCGTCAGCAGAGCCATTAAGGAGGTACACAAACCATAAGTGCCGCCACTCCCCTTTTATTCACCATGGCACTTCCCCTACCCTCCCTGACACTTCCCCTACCCTCCCTGACACTTCCCCTACCCTCCCTGACACTTCCCCTGCCCTCCCTGACTCTTCCCCTACCCTCCCTGACACTTCCCCTGCCCGCTGACACTTCCCCTACCCTCTCTGACACTTCCCCTGCCCTCCCTGACTCTTCCCCTACCCTCTCTGACACTTCCCCTGCCCGCTGACACTTCACTCTCAGGGATATATGGGCGGTCCTCTGTCCAACGCAAAGTCTTGGCTCATATTAATCGCCATTTTGTCATCCAAGTGCGAGGCCCCAAAGTTACGGAGTCACTATTGTCTAAACCGTCACGTATCGCCTTGAGTGAGTGAGGGAGTGAGTGAGTGAGTGAGTGAGTGAGTGAGTGAGTGAGTGAGTGAGGGAGTGAGGGAGGGAGTTAAATGAGGGAGGGAGGGAAGGAGTGAGGAAGGGAAGAAGGAAAGTGAGTGTGTCCGCACCCACCTACTCTCACGCACACAAATCTCAATGATAACATCAAGTTCCTCCTAACACAACAAGGGCGTGGCACTGACTGCTATATAAAATTATACACTCGCTATACGCACCAGGTTAGGCGTTGCCCTCCATGGTGTGTGTGCGAGTTCCTTAACCTTACCTGAATGTGTGTGGGAGAGTTTGTACCTGCAAGTGCTCCTTAGTGGGTGCCAATATTGAGCACCTGCAGCGACATTACAGTACCCGTGTGGTGGCACTGTCCGATAACGCTACAGTGATCATCTGTAGCCCCAATACACACCACCTGTAACGCCCCAACTACCGTCAACAACCCAGAGACAAGACCCGGTCTAACCATAGCATTACCTCCCTCACAGCGGCCGCCTCCGACCCAAGAAACAATGCCATTAAGTATGTGAGTGAGGCAGCTGTGTGGAGGGCTCCCAGGCTAAGAAAAGCAAGACCGCGGGGAGGGAATGTGTGTGTGTGGTGTTGACAACATCTGGGGCCTGAGAACGTGGCACAAACCCGGAGGTGTCCCCAATAACACACACAGGTGGGGGTAAAGTAGGTAATGATTCACCATAAAACTTAAACTCTACTAAGCCTCGGGTTTAACGCTGTAAATTATCGTAGGGGTTATCTCTTGTAAACAACTGTTGGTTTTACCTGGTCTGTTCCTCATTACCGCCACACCTCCGTCTATCTGTGATCAAGAGACCCGAGTGAGGATCCCCCATCGACCAGGTTGTTACTATACTCGCTAACTATATGACCAAGACAACGATAACAATCCTATTGAAGAAACTTGTAAGGGCTGTTTATCGCCTCGTACGGTGAGAAGTGAGGGCAGCGGGAAGGAGGGAATTACACCCTGATCACTCCCATGTCCCAAATTCTTCACTGACAGAGTTAAAACGTGTGTAGCACCAGAGTAACGAGATGATGGAGACGGAGGCAGTATAACAGCAGCAAGGCATTGGATCTCTCAAGAGCTAATTCTCAAACACCCTGTGAGCTAACCCCCTCCCTCTCTCTCACTGGAGGTCTGGGAACACACCTCTCTGGATCACTTCCGCCTCGCCACCAAGCCCCATGGTGTCAACACTACATCAACATCTTTACCGTAACTAGACGCCTTCCCTTATCTCAAGTTACGGTGAGAAAAACTTCAAGTAGGAGACACTGAGAATTTAGACATGTATTTTAATGGTTCGTATACACTAAAATGCCCCGGTATTTGGTAACGTGGGAGCACATCTAATGGTTTAAACTGACTATAGCACAAAATTACGCCCTACATGACGCTAAAGAAACATTAAGACTCTACCTTAACTTGATACGTTCATTTAGCACGTTAGGGTAAAGGAGAAACGCGATCCTGAACGACAAAGATATTATTCTTTTGTCTGTGTAGAGAGAGAGAGAGAGAGAGAGAGAGAGAGAGAGAGAGAGAGAGAGAGAGAGACCCCTCATAGGACAAGACTGAACCTCTGGATTAATAGTCTTAAGCCACACACACACACAACACAGGGTTCTGATTCTCAAAAGGTTCCTACGTTAATTTTTTCTCGTAACAGGATAAATGAGTGAGAATGTATTTAACTGAATGAAATTGGGGGAAAATCATACTCCCCCTCCCCGCCGCTGCCGCCTCTCGTTCTTCATATATCACATCACAGACACCAAAATCTACCTCATTTCCGGGACAAACAAGTACGAGGCGTCAGGGCACATCTGGATGGATCGTCGTCGCTAAAGTAAGAAGCTGATGAGTAATAATGACGTCAAAACTGTACACAGAGACTCGACAGTAAAGAAGAGGCGGTCTGTTACACCCCTGAGTTAAGATAAAACAAATGACGTAAGACTCCCTGAGAATGAAGGACCCGGAGGTGGTGTGTTACGGGGTTTGTTGACGTTTAGACAGAATGAATGAATCTCCTTCATTAAGACCCGTTATTGTTGTTTGTACAGGAATATTAGTGTTTACACAGACCGCGCCTTGTTTATACTACGACATCTCTTCTACATTCTTTGTTTACTATCTTTTTGTTGTTGTTTGGTCATTGTTTTGTTTTTGTTCGCAATAAGTCTTATCGTTGGTTCTTGTAGAGGGTGATCGAAAAGTCCATGTGCACCTTTGTAAGTAAAATAAGGTCAATTACAATAGGATTAATTATTACAAGTGCACAGGGACTATTCGATCACCCTGTATATGATAAATGTTAATAATCTGTCTCCAGTATTTGTGTATTTATTCTTTCGGTTGTGTTTGGTCAGGTCAGGTCAAGTCAGGTCAGGTCAGGTCAGGTCAGGACAGGTCAGGACAGGTCAGCACATCTTGGTCCATTCTCATTTTTACACACCTGTCTGTCTTTCCGTGTTGTGTAAATGTAAGTGTTCTCAACTCAGCACCTCTTCCTCCTCCTCCTCCTCCTCTTCACCTTCTGCTACATCTTCCTCCACGTCCTCCTCCGTCAGGTAATGAACGGAAGCAGGCCCCCCCCCCACCTCCCTCAGTAGTTGACGGGTTGGTGACATCTGTCTTGGTGTCAGTAAGATAAGGTTCCTGTCACTCACGGGTGCTATCGGTGAGCTATCTGTCTTAAGTGATAGATAAGGGTGACTTACTCACTAGGTCAGTCATCCTCTGAACCAAGGGGCAACGCTTTTACGATACATTAAAAGTAATAATAATAATAATAACTAAAATTTAATAACTCTTTTAAATGTAATAACTTTCCCTTAAATGTAATAACTCTCCCTTAAATGTAATAACTTTCCTTTAAATGTAATAACGTTGGGTCAGAGGCAAGTGACGAAGATAAAGCTTCTCTCAGTCAGCCAGCAAGTCAGTCATTAAGCCACTCAGTCAGTCAGTCAGTCAGTCAGTAAGTCAGTTTTGTCAGTAAGTCAACCGGGAAGAAACAGGTAAACTAAACTTATTTCTTTACATAAACAAACAGACACTATAGTCGGCACCACACTCCATCACTTGCCCAACTGTAAAGTCAGACCATCGTTAAATCTAGGGCGAAGTGTGAGTCGCCCTGGGTTCGAATCAGCGACACTTAGAACAGGAATTAAGCGCTGTATCCACTCCGCCACTACACCCTCACTCAAGAGTTGACGCAGGTATAGAAAAATTAAGGTTTGGATAATTTACAGGTAACATCCAGGTAACATCCAGGAAATATATCCGGACCTGACAAAGGTAACCCTCACCAGCGAGACTTCCTGAGTACACACACACACTTGTTCACAGAATCAGCAGTAAGCCTGAGAGATCTTGGTGGAGGCAAGAATTCCCGGGTATTTTACGATAAGAATCTTACATAAACAGTGGTTAAGTCAAGGGCACTTACATCGAAAGTATTAGTAGTAGTAGTAGTAGTAGTAGTAGTAGTAGTAGTATAAGGGGAGGTTGTAGTAATGTTATAACTATCATCATTATTTTTGTACTATTAAAGTGCTTATTATTATTATTATTATTATTACTATTATTACAGGTCAATATTTGTGATACTGTTGGAGAAATTTAATGTTTATCATTCTGAAGTAAAATATCTCTCTCTCTCTCTCTCTCTCTCTCACACATAAAACAAACTGAATACAACTACAGTAAGAGGGGCACTGAAGGCTCTCTACGCGGCACTACACACAAGAGATACCAACACAAAAATAAACATAAGGGATTACCTTCTCAGTTGGCTTACCTGCCCTCAGTACCTGCCCCAAGAGATCACCCCTAACACACACACACACACACACACACACACACACACACACACACACACACACACACACACACACGTTGATAGTACCGTGTGTGTGTTCAAACGGGCCCCAGGTTAAACGGGCCCCAGGTTTAACAGGCCCCATCGTAACCTACCATAGCCATCAGGAGTGCATCACAGTCATAATAGACCCTAATCTTATTGGTACAGCAAAGTTAGGTCGGGGCCAATGAAAACTAGAGCCCATTTGACATACAGCTTTTTTTCTGTGTGTATTACAATAGTGCCAGCAGTGAACACCACCCGCGGGTAGTGGCACTCAACCCACACAGTACAAGGTGCCAATCCCCTAAGGCAGGAGATAACTCGTGGATTACCCTGAGTGGAGACATGGGGTTGAGTTTCATGATAGAGTGGCGTGAGTCAGTGGCCAGGGGGGGGTGGGGTTGGGGGAGCAGGGAGAGGGTTTAAAGAAGGAAGGGGTTATGTGGTGCAAGGAGAAGAGGGATAACTGTGGTGGAGGTAGAAGAAAGGTGTGTGTGGAGATGAGAGGGATTTGAGGGGGAGTGGGGAAGGGAGGAAGAGGAGAGAGAGCTATACTTAACAAAATTTAACCTAATATATACATGTTAAAAGACGTATTGTTTATATTTATCATAACTGTTTAGCTTCACATGAAGATTATAAGGATTGCTGTGTCTACTAACCTAACCTAACCACACCGACCCACCCGATGTTTTATGGTTGAGGGTGACTCTTCATTGCCTCGCCGTATAGACTGGTGGTTCCCTCTCTCTCTTCAGTATCCTCTTGGGCGGCACCTGCAGTTATCATCATCTGGTGTGAGTCTTTGCAGAACCTCTTTATCGCATTGTTGGATTATGTTGTCTTTTTTTTTTGGTCGCGGTCTTTATGCCAAGTTGTGAAGCACTGGTGGGTATGTGAGGACTGGGTAGAGAAGGGCGCTGGTGGGTATGTCAAGACTGGGTAGAGAGGGCCACTGGTGGGGTACTTTAAATCTAAGACGAAGACCACCTTCATCAGACATAGTGACAAGTCTTTCCTGGTGGGGCACTGACTCACTCTTTGTTTCTTCAGCGCCTCCTTCAGATATTTTCCTTCCTGGTGTGGAGGATGTGATGAAGGGGGTTGGGGTAGGTACATACAGGGGCAGCTGAAGCGGGAATTTAAACCCAGCAGAAAGAGGAACAGTGACTTTTGGAATCGACTGAAGTAGAGCCGAGTTGTCTTACATAGGGGAATAATCGTGAATTCATGGGAAGGGGGAGGGAGGGGGAGGTCGATTCACCCCTCAAAGTTCTTCACCCTTTCAATTTTCTTTCTGGTGTTTATTTGGTGGACTGTGTTTAGGAAGGAAGGAAGGAAGGAAGGAAGGAAGGAAGGAAGGAAGGAAGGAAGGGGGTGAACGCAACACAAGAGCCAACGAGTAACACAAGGCGCCACAGTTGTTAATTAGTCGGCAGCCCTCCACCACCACGAAGGTTCAGAGGCTTCACCACACACCACCACCACCAGCAAGAGGCTTCAAAAGCTTCAAGGGTTCATCACACACCATCAACACCAGGAGGCTTCACCACACCACAACCCACCAACAGGAGGCTTCAGAGGCTTCAAGGCTCTGCCGCCGCCACAGTAATCCATCACCCTCTCCCCCGTATCGCTTTCACCCACTTTTTTTTTCTTTGCCTCTAAAAGCAAATAAATAGACAGACGAACCCGGTGTGTGTGTGTGTGTGTGTGTGTGTGTGTGTGTGTGTGTGTGTTTATATGTATGTAGGTATGTATGTATGTATGTTTGTATGTAGGTATGTAAATGTGTAACACGTCAGATCTCGTATACTGTAGAAGATAATACATACAGGTTATAGTAAGAGGAATGTAAAGAGAAGACGTTTGGTAGCGTGGCCAGTTAGTTATTTACACTTATTTTATCTTAGACGTTCTTAAGGGACAACTTCGATACAACCATTTATTAATTCACTAAATGACATGGACACATTAATATCAATATTATATCGACGTTACTAGAACATCATATTTACGTTACTGGATATTGGCTCTCGAACACAAACATGAATGAATACACTTCCCACAGTAGGTAACTCACCCTAGGGATCGCTCTGACAAGACTCACGTGTAACCTGACGGAGGCCCAGCGGGTGCTGTTGGGCTGTCTCGTATGGGAGACTCTGCTTAGCTGGTGACGCCGGGGTCTGGTCGGAAAGTCTCCCTCCCGACCTGGGGAGAGGACGAGCGTGACTCTGTGTGAGTGAACAGAATGACGACCCGAACGGGAGAGAGATGAGACGGATGAGAATAATGAGAGTAACCAGAATGAGAATGACCCCGTGGACCAGACTGGAGGGCCTTCATATGGGGGAGAAACAGCCGGCGATTGACCCCTGCCAATTAACACTAAACTGGTTAGATCTGGACAGCTGTTTGCCCAGGTGTGGTCATGTCACAGGTCAGCAGTGCTTTCTAATTATTACCGCCCGGGTGTGTCTTGGCCAGGTGTGGTTTCCTTAACACAGCATAGGGTTACTCAAGACTTGTACTTTGCGGCAGGATCAGGTCCCTTGGGTCCTGACCCAGGGTGTGTCAACCTGGTATGTCGGGGTACCACGAGGCCTGTACTGTACTCGCTGCTATATGTGTTGTAATTCTCTGGGCTGTAAGCTGTGGTCTGATAAACAATCATTACAAATGAATGAATGAAAGTATGTATGTATGTAGGTATGTAAATGAATGAATGAAGGTATGTATGAATGTATGTATGTATGTAAATGAATGAATGAAGGTATGTATGTATGTATGCAAATAAATGGATGTATGTATATAAAAAGAGTCCATTAGTGGTCCTCTCGTCTTTGTGTCTACGGCTACAAGGCTCCACTGTCTGTATGTATGTAGAGGCGATACAGACAGTTGACCTAAATACACTAAGCAGTTACGTATCTCTTAAAGCTCATTATGTGACCCCTCGGGGTGTGTGTGTGTGTGTGTGTGTGTGTGTAATAATAATAATAATAATAAACGGTTTATTAATAGAGTTGCAGCCGGTGGCTGAAAATATACAGACTTACATTTGATTTAGACATAATGATATAATATGCATTGAATACATTTACAGGGCTGTACAGTACAAAATCAGGAGTTGTTTATTATTTTAACAATAGATGGGATGGTGCTGTTCTTATATCTATCGGTGAGGGCTCTTATGGGCTGAATTTTGTTGTAGTGGCGGACTGAGCGAGTAGGGTGGGAGGCTGCAGGTGGCAGGAGGTGGCGATGACGAGGGTGGTGCAGTAGTCCACTGCCAAACCTTTCCAGTGCTTGGTGGTGGAGGTCACTGAGGGATGGCATTTCCAGGGTGGAGAGAGCGTTGGTGTAGCCGGAGTATTCTGCGCCGAGCATGATTCTGCAGGCCCCTTTCTGTACCTTCTCTAGCTAACGTTGTTGGGTGGAGTTGAGAGAAGACGACCAGGCTGGTGACGCATACGTTAGTTTGGGGAGAATAAAGGCGTTGTAGATGGTCCTCAGCTCTGGCGTGGGTGTCCCAAGTGACCTAAGTCGTCGTTGCATGTAGAGACGGTACGAGGCTGCCTTGACTGTGTTATTTACATGGGCCTTCCAGTCAAGTTTGTTGTCTATAGTTACACCCAGGAGGTTGGCAGACTGCACCAGCTGGAGAGGATGAGCACCCACTGTGACTGCTGGGGCTTACACTGGAGTGGTGGCGGTATTGATGTGCATAACTACGGTTTTGGTGTGGTTGATGGTGACCTTGTTCTCCGTAGTCCATGCCTGTAGCCTGTCCAGGGTGCCTTGTTGCGATGAGTAGTGTGGTGCGGTGTTGTCCACTGAAACCCCCACAGTGCAGTCATCCACGTACTTCCACCTGTGAGGATTGTCCGATAGAGCGTCGTTGATCAGGATGAGGAAGCACAGTGGTCCCATCTTGGTCCCCTGGGGAACACGCAGGTGAGGTGTTGGAATGTGGAGACCAAGCCCTGATACCTCACTGCCTGGCGACGTCCACTCAAGAAATCAGTTAGCCATGAGACCAGGTTGGTGGGCAGCCCTAGTGCAATAGCCTTGTTGATAACAGTGCAGTGATCAACAAGGTCAAAGGCCTTCCCGAAGTCCACAAGGGCAACGGCCAGTAATGTCTTACGTTTCTGCAAGTGTGTGTGTGTGTGTGTGTGTGTCAGGTAATTTAACAATCTCAGAGCTAACCAAAACACACATGCAGGAAGTTACATTTACATCTTCAAGATACATACACAGCTAAATGACCATCCCACAGCTCAAACACTAATACTACTACTACTACTACTACTACTACTAATAATAATAATAATAATAATACGGTACTAACACCAACATACTCCAGGGTCGTGGTGACGGTGTCCTGCTGTAATCACCCAGCTTGACGTTATCTCAGACAATCATTACGTCACTCCTCACATTCTTGGCCAGAGATATGATAACAAGTATTACCTGTATGCTTAGGGGGAGGGGGAGAGGAAAAGGGTGAAAAGGAGGGGATGGATGAAGGGGAGGGGAAAAAAGGAGAAGAGGTGGAAGAATGGGGAAAGGGGGGAGAGGGAGAAGGGGAGTAAAAGGAGGAGAAGGAGAGAAAGAGGAAGGGACGAGGGGGGAAAACTAACAACCAGAAAATTAGGGGTGGACCTCAGTAAAAGCTTTCACTCTGACTTCATATCAACAGCAGCAGTGGTTGGGGGTGGGGGGTGTGGGTGGGGAATGGGTTGGGGGTGGGGGATAGATTCAGAAGGCTCACCCACACTTATAACGCTATGTTGACTGACGGCCTTGTTATCTAAGACGTGTGGATAGACTGCCAGACATGTGTGGCAGCTTGTCTCAACTTACTGAAGGAACAGGACAGGTGACAGGTGACCTCTCTCTCTCTCTCTCTCTCTCTCTCTCTCTCTCTCTCTCTCTCTCTCTCTCTCTCTCTCTCTCCTCTCTCCATATAATCCGTTACATGAAGAGAGGGTTCACATCTAACGGTACCCTCGATATAATGGACTTTCATCTCTATATAGTTCATTAGATGGAGGTTTCACATCTATAACGGAACTTCGATATAGCGGACTTTCCCCTCCATATAGTCCGTTAAAATAGAGAGTTCACTATGGTATACTGTATATCACACCACACCGCCTCCTTGTCTGTGTGAATCTGTGAACTCAAGTGTCGATAGGTTAGGTTAGGTTAAGGATGACTCATGGTCGTAGGTACAAGGTTAAGGATGACTCATGGTCGTAGGTACAAGGTTAAGAGATGATTCATGGTCGTAGGTACTGGGTTAAGGATGACTCATGGTCGTAGGTACAAGGTTAGGATGACTCATGGTCGTAGGTACAAGGTTAGGATGACTCATGGTCGTAGGTACAAGGTTAAGGATGACTCATGGTCGTAGGTACAAGTTTAAGGATGACTCATGGTCGTAAGTACAAGGTTAAGGATGACTCATGGTCGTAGGTACAAGGAGTTAAGGGAGAGAGCTTCCTACCTCTACCTAAGGGCGGGGTTGTCAGAGGAAGATAGGTCAGAAGATGGAGGAGGAGGAGGGCGCGGCCACACAGCTGGGGTGATGGAGGCGGTGTTGATGATCCGAGGGGCATGACTCATCCTCATCACTGTTACCTATACTCCTTATGTTTACATCCGGGTGTCCCTCCTTTCCCTACCTCAAGCCGATTCCAGAGACCAGCCACTATTACAAAGGCCTCCCTCGTACACAACCCAGCCAGCCACACTGTCAAAAATTACCTCCCTGTTCTTGTGCGCAGTTACCACCATCTCTCTCTCTCTCTCTCTCTCTCTCTCTCTCTTTCCCCCCCCACCCCACCCCACCTTCAAGGATCGAATACAATCAAGGTGTTGCCGCCAGGAATTGTAAATATCAACAATTATCACAAACAATCAGTTATTATCATCAACCTGACCATCACGTGAGGAGGAGCAACAAACAACTGTCTGTCACAAACTGTCTAATTTTAGAAAAAGACCAAATATTACCATCCATTAAGACCAATAAACAGTCAAAGTCAGTCATAAATTACCAGTCAGAAAGATAACAGTGACAGGAATGATCATAAACTACCCATAAAGTCAACAGTTAACATCAGTCATAAATTGCCAATCAGAAAAAAAAAAAATGTCGATGGAAGTAATGGCAACACACCTCCTCGCAACACACCTCCTCACAACACACTACAGCAGAACGTCACAAATTAGCCCACGCAATACAAACTGGAGCTGTACTGTACCTGTAACACAACCCATGATACTTAACTCCCCCCCGCCCCCCTGTACCCCCCAATGGCCGGATAGTGTCAAGACCAAAAATAAATAAACATAAAAGGTGAAAAATAAAAAACTAAAGTAAATAAAAAAAAATAAAAAATAAATCTAACAGTATGGGAACCTGAAAACCCATCTAGGAAAATATTTGAAAGACGTCAACCAGATATTGTAGTAAGATTTTGGAGCGGGGACGGAAGCACGGACGTACGTAGACAGACAGACAGACAGACAGACAGACAGACAGACAGACAGACAGACAGACAGAAAAACACATATATATATAAAAAAAACACAGGTAAACAGATAAACACAGATGAACGGGCGTACAGACCAGTGTGAAAATCTATACCCCCCTCCCCTCAATGCATGCGACAATGATGGGTATAAAAAGTGGCCGTCAGAGCAGCAATGTGTGTCACCACCTGGGCGTACCTGGCTGTTGTGAGAGCCTGGTCCATCCACTCCTACACACACACAGGTAAACCAACTCTCCTACCTCCTCCCCCTCCCTACTTCTCACCCTTTCCTCCCTCCTAACAAGACTGAGATTATAACTAAACCGGGAAGACGGGATCAATAAGGTTTAACGAGACATACGGTAAACGGTACATGTTTATCGACTACTCGTTAAACGCTGTATTTACAAGAACACTGTAACTGTTCTATATCGATACAGCTTAACCCTTTAAACCATCGTCCTCAAAGGGTTAAACATCTATACTTAAAGGGTTAAAACTTCTTCCTTCAAGGGTTAAAACACTTGTCATTAAAGGGTTAAATCATCGTCTTCCCAAGGTTAAATCATCGTCTTCCCAGGGTTAAATCATCGTTCTCCCAGGGTTAAATCATCGTTCTCCTAGGGTTAAATCATCGTTCATAAATGGTTAAATCATCGTCCTCCCAGGGTTAAATCATCGTCTTCCCAGGGTTAAATCATAGTTCTCCTAGGGTTAAATCATCGTTCATAAATGGTTAAATAATCGTCCTCAAAGGGTTAAAACATCATCCACAAGGGGTTACATAACACCTAGCTCAAAATCAACAAAACTAATGTAACTTCAACAACATAATATAAACTGTATGGTCAAGGACAACTTAACTGCAGTACGGTCAACAACTTCACCACGTCCATCACATCACCTGAGCTACCGTCACCACCACCTCTCACCCGCTGATCATCTTACCTGCAGAGAAAGACAATATCAATTAACAAGAAATTTATTTACTCTCTAGAAACATATACTGTACCTTTAAAGTATCCGTATTTAATAAGATAATTCAATATGGTTTGGTATAAATTTATCGAAACACTTATGAAACCCACCGTAATGTGTGTGTGTGTGTGTGTGCGTGCGTTTGCTGTGTGATGTGCATGCGTGCGTGCGTGTCATGTGTGTCCTTATAGAACCTTCGAGAACAACCATCCACCCTCAACCTAACAGCCCTCCCCCCTCCTCACGAAGACTTATCCTCAGAAAGACAAATATCTATACCTTCACACCCCACAAAGTCCCCACACCCCCACACACTTCCCACACCCCACACACTTCCCACACACCCCCACAACTCCCCACACTTCCTCAAACACCCCCACAACTCCCCCACACCCCACACAACTCCCCCACACTGCCTCAAACACCCCATACAACTCCCCCCCACACCCCACACAACTCCCCCACTGCCTCAAACACACACAACTCCCCACACACCCCCACACACTTCCTCAAACCCTCCACCTGTGTACAAACTATACATTGACTACGACGCTTTACTCTCCCTCTGCAACAACAAGACCATTACCATTGTACGCCTCCATCAAGCTGCCATATGAATGAAAACTTTCCACACACACACACACACACACACACACACACACACACACCAAGCCCCACTGGGCTAAAGCTGTCTCACACAGCTCTAAAACAGTACGTGTCCCTCATGCGGTGTTATAAAGTGGACATCTCCACTAACACTCCAGGCTTCAAACTTTCCCCAAGGTGAGGCTGCACCCGACACCGTGTACTGTATATAGTGCGTGTGTGTGTGTGTGTGTGCGCGATGTGTGTGTGTGTGATAACTAATGAAAACCGCCGCTGAGCGAGTGACTGGTAGTTAGCTGGACACACACACACACAACGTAAACACCTAGAAAAAGTGCAAAAAGGGCATGCAAGATTATTCTCTCCCTTCCCTACTCCACATATCAGAAGCACTCAACACACTGACCTTTCGACTCTCACTGACCATCCTCGACACTGAGATCCTAGCCCGAGAATTGCTGTTCGACACCACAACACACATCCAGCCCATACGTGCACAGACTGATCGCTATAAGAACAGCCCAGTCCCAACCATTGTAAAATTGTCAATAACATGTAATAAACCAGTGTATTCACTCCCAGTAAACACTACTCCTTGCACTGTCACTATTTGTTGAAATGAACTGTAGTTTGAGCTTTTCCCCATCTAGTTATTATATGTCTTATTTGTGTCACTTATGTTACTTGTATATTATTTGTAATTCGTAACTATTCCCCAAATAATAGTAACTATATATTTTCAGCCTTCTGGCTGCCAAAGCTCTTTCAATAAACCGTTAATTATTATTATTATTATTATTATTATACACACACACACACACACACACACACACACACACACACACACACACACACACACACACACACACACACACACACACACACACACACACACACACACACACACACACACACACACACACACACACACACACACACACACACACACACACACACACACACACACACACACACACTACACATATACCCAGCATCTTAACCAAATAGTACACCCGATACAGATCACCAAACAAAACAACACACTATCACCTACAGACACCACCACCTACCACAGACACCCACCACCTACCACCACCACCTACCACACACACACACACACACACACACACACCACACACCACCTACCACACACACACACACACACACACACACACACCACCACCACCACCACACACACACACACACACACACACCACCACCACCACACACACACACACACCAACCACCACCACCACAAAACACACACACACATACCTCGCTACACCCTGGAATGCTTGTCCAGTTCTTACTAGACATTAATAAAACTGACGAGCGTTGGAGGTGCAGGAGAGGGAGTTGGGTGCAGGATGGTGATGGTGGGGTGGGTGATGGTGAAGTGGTGATAGTAGTAGGTGATGGTGAGTGGGTGATGGTGAGGTGGGAGATGAGGAGGTGGGTGATGGTGAGGTGGGGGGATGGTTGAGGTGAGGAGGGATGAGTGAGGTGGGGATGGTGAGGTGAGAGGATGGTGAGGTGAGATGGTGGTGGGGATGGGTGAGGTGGGGATGGTGGGGTCATGGTGAGGAGTGAGGGATGTAGGTGGGGATGTGGTGGGGATGGTGGGGATGGTGGTGGGGATGGTGAGTGGATGGTGGTGAGGTGAGGATGGTGAGGTGGGATGGTGGGGGATGGTGAGGTGGGGGATGGTGAGGTGGGGATGGTGAGGTGGGGGATGGTGAGGTGGGGGATGGTGAGTGGGTGATGGTGAGGTGAGTAGGGATTGGTGAAGAGCTACGTCTCCTGGTGTTCATACATACAGATCAACTGAGGATTAGATTAGGGCGTTTAATCATCATGTGAAAATAAGCTAGGGTGCCTAATCATCACCTGCTCAAGCACACTACAATACAAGCTGATAAAAACACTAAGAAAGTTACCATGTGTCTCAAATACGTCCATCTGTGTGTGTGTGTTTCAACGAGACTTTTACCACCCGCCAAGAGATACATAACATATCACCATATACATAAACTTTACACCTCACTAATGATGACCAAACACCTATCACCTGTACCACCATCACACCAAACAAATTATTTTCACCAACGTTATATATATAATAGCTCTGTGACCTTAACTTACACCACTTACTATAAAACACCTTCATCTGCTTGATACAGACGGCCTATTAACTTCACAACTCATTAACGCTAAACCAAACACTCGGGAACTGTAACTTGATCCGTAACTGCCATCTCAACACACTCAAGTTCCCGGAATGACAGCCATCACCACACACACACACGCCCTCACTCATATTGATAACAGAAGACAGACAGACAGTTTCTTGCGTACAGTATATCTTTACACTCTATTAATAATACTAAACACACAGCCCCGCTCGACATAAACTACCAAAGCAAAATAACTACTATCACAGCTAAGATAATTAGCTACCACCACAGAAAGATAACAGTTAAACCTACCATAGTAACTACTACCATAGCAAAGATAACTAATAATTACCACAGCTAAGATAACTAATAACTACAACTAAGATAATTAACTACTACCACAGCTAAGATAATTAACTACTACCACAGCTAAGATAATTAACTACTACCACAGCTAAGATAACTACCATCACCACAGCCAAGATAGTAACTACTACCACAGCTAAGATAATTAACTACTACCACAGCTAAGATAACTACCATCACCCAGCCAAGATAGTAACTACTACCACAGCTAAGATAATTAACTACTACCACAACTAAGATAATTAACCAACTACCACAACTAAGATAACTACTACCACCACAGCTAAGATAACTAACACAAGTTAAGATAACTAACTACTACCACAGCTAAGATAACTAACTACTACCACAGCTAAGATAACTAACTACCACCACAGCTTCACCACAAACCAACACTCCCAAACTAACTCCTGACTTACTCACTACAGACAGACCTCCTCCACCCTTAAAAAAAACACCCGCGTATATTAATAAAACACAACTGATAAGACAACGTGTAAGATCTTAAGACATAATGATAATAAACCACAATGAACCACACAACCACAGCTAAGCAACGAGATCCCCCCCTCCTCACCCCCCCCCCCTCGATGTCCCAGTAATCGTTTTATCTTTACAAACAGCTGGCCCGACACACCGCTAACCTAACCTAACCTTTGGTACAGACACTCCGTTCATTTCACAGCGACAAGAGTGGATCGTTAGGTTAGGTTAGGTTAGAATAGAGTGAGGTGAGGTTAAGTTGGTCAGGTCAGGTTAGGTTAGGTCAGGTTAGGGTGAAAGTGGTTAATCGTCAGATAAAATAAGCTGGAGTATCTAATCTTCTGGTGAAATAAGCTGGGGTGTATAATCTTCAGGTGTAATAAGCTGGGGTGTATAATCTTCAGGTGTAATAAGCTGGGGTGTATAATCTTCAGGTGTAATAAGCTGGGGTGCATAATCTTCAGGTGTATTGGCGGGGTGTATAATCTTCAGGTGAAATAAGCTGGGGTGTATTATCTTCTGGTGAAATAAGCTGGGGTGTATTATCTTCTGGTGAAATAAGCTGGGGTGTATAATCTTCAGGTGAAATAAGCTGGAGTGTATAATCTTCAGGTGAAATAAGCTGGGGTGTATAATCTTCAGGTGTAATAAGCTGGGGTGTATTATCTTCTGGTGAAATAAGCTGGGGTGTATAATCTTCAGGTGAAATAAGCTGGGGTGTATAATCTTCAGGTGAAATAAGCTGGGTGTATAATCTTCAGGTGAAATAAGCTGGGGTGTATAATCTTCAGGTGTAATAAGCTGGGGTGTATAATCTTCAGGTGTAATAAGCTGGGGTGTATAATCTTCAGGTGAAATAAGCTGGGGTGTATAATCTTCTGGTGAAATAAGCTGGGGTGTATAATCTTCAGGTGTAATAAGCTAGGGTGTATAATCTCCAGGAGAAATAAGCTGGGGTGTATTATCTTCTGGTGAAATAAGCTGGGGTGTATAATCTTCAGGTGAAATAAGCTGGGGTGTATAATCTTCAGGTGAAATAAGCTGGAGTGTATAATCTTCAGGTGAAATAAGCTGGGGTGTATAATCTTCAGGTGTAATAAGCTGGGGTGTATAATCTTCAGGTGAAATAAGCTGGGGTGTATAATTTTCAGGTGAAATAAGCTGGGGTGTATAATCTTCCAGTAGAAATAAGCTGGGGTGTATAATCTTCAGGTGAAATAAGCTGGGGTGTATAATCTTCAGGTAGAAAGCTAGGGTGTAAACTCAGGAGAAATAAGCTGGGTGATTATCTTCTGGTGAAATAGCTGGGGTGTATAATCTTCAGGTGAAATAAGCTGGGGTGTATAATCTTCAGTAAATAAGCTGAGTGTATAATCTTCAGGTGAAAAAGCTGGGGTGAATAATCTTCAGGTGAAATAAGCTGGGGTGATAATCTTCAGTGTAACAAGCTGGGGTGTATAATCTTCAGGTGAATAAGCTAGGGTGATAATCTCCAGAGAAATAAGCTGGGGTGATTATCTTCTGGTGAAATAAGCTGGGTGTATAATCTTCAGGTGAAATAAGCTGGAGTGAATAATCTTCAGGTGAAATAAGCTGGAGTGTATAATCTTCAGGTGAAATAAGCTGGGGTGTATAATCTCAGGAGAAATAAGCTGGTGAATTATCTTCGGTGAAATAAGCTGAAGTATAATCTTCCAGTGAAATAAGCTGGTGTATAATCTTCAGGTGAAATAAGCTGGTGTATAATCTTCAGGTGAAATAAGCTGGGGTGTATAATCTTCAGGTGTAATAAGCTGGGGTGTATAATCTTCAGGTGTAATAAGCTGGGGTGTATAGTCTTCAGGTGAAATAGCTAGGGTGATAATCTTCAAGAATAAGCTGTGTATAATCTTCAGGTGTAATAGCTAGGAAAAATAATCAGGAGAAATAGCTAGTATAATCTAAATAAGTCGGGTGTAATCTCAGGTGAAATAGCTCAGTGTATAATCTCAGGTGAAATAAGCTGGGGTGTATAATCTTCAGGTGTAATGGCTGGGTGTATAATCTTCCAGGTGAAGCTGGGGTAGCAAAAAACGACCCAATTTTTCAACGATCATAATAAAAATGATTAAATTCACACTCCCCTCCCCCCTCCTCCCCTCCCTCCCCCCCCCCCCTCCCTCCCCCCTACACTAACCCCCTACCACACTCCCCCCACCTCCTCACACTACAGTAATCGTTCCTACCACACTAAACCCTCACCTCCACCAACCACAGACAGCCAAAAATATTCAGACTAAAATAACACACACACACACACACACACACACACACACACACACACACACACACACACACACACACATACCATCATAATTCACAGCTAAGTTAACTATAATCCATAATCCTTAATCTGTGGTGTAATCTTAACTAGCGTCTCTTTAAAATTTGATCTTGACATTTGAGCTCCGGGTTAAGTTGTGTACGACATCAGATCACAGCGACCGACCGACCGACCGACCATGATCAAACACTCTCTAGCGAACCTCGTTATAACTCACATTGTCTTGTCTGGCCCTACCGCTTGGAGGAGGAAGACGAGGAGGAGGGAAAGATAGAGGCGGAGGAGGGGGAGGTGGAGGTGGCTGACGAAGGTAAAAATAGATGGAGACGAAAGGAAGATAAATAGACGAGGAGGAAGTGATGGAGGAGAATGACGACGAAGGAAAGATAAATGATGATGATGATGGAGGAGGAAAGGAAAATGGATGGGGGAAATAAAAGGGGAAAATAGAGGGGAAAAGAAAGGTGGAGGTGGAAAAGAAAAGGAGAATGGAGGGAGAGGAGGAAATGGAAGGGAAGAGGTACAAATAATGGAAGGAAGGTGGAAAATACAGGAATGGGATAAGCAGGGTGAGAATGAAAGAAGAAGAATGGAGAAAGTAAGTGAGGAGGAGAAGGAGAGAGAGAGGAGGAGGGACAGACACTTGTAGTGGGGGGGCCATTAAAAGAAGCAACTTGACACTCCTGCCGCCAAACACCGCCCACCCGCACCCACCGCCCACCACCCCACCCACTAGCTCACCCACCGATACGACTTTTAATATAACTAATTCAGGTCACAAGAACAGGTTACAGGTACAAAAAATTACAGGTGAAAAAAGTTACAGGTAAAACAAGCTACATGAACAAATAAAGATACATAAATAATTACAAATACAAGTACATTAAAATAACAATAACTCATGGTTACTGTATTCAAGTCACTCCCCTGTAACTTTGACTTAACTGTGACTGTAACCATGACTTAACTGGGTGATTGACTGTAACCATGACTTAACTGGGTGACTGACTGTAACCATGACTTAACTGGGTGACTAACTGTAACCATGACTTAACTGGGTGACTGACTGTAACCGTGACTTAACTGGGTGACTCACTGTAACCATGACTTAACTGGGTGACTCACTGTAACCATGACTTAACTGGGTGACTGACTGTAACCATGACTTAACTGGGTGACTGACTGTAACCATGACTTAACTGGGTGACTAACTGTAACCATGACTTAACTGGGTGACTAACTGTAACCATGACTTAACTGGGTGACTCACTGTAACCATGACTTAACTGGGTGACTCACTGTAACCATGATTTAACTGGGTGACTGTACCAAATTACAAAACAAACTAACTAACGATGGATTAACGTATTTATACTGTAAGGGATTATGTAGCACCAGTTTATATGATACAGGAACCTTTTGTAACTCCTGGCTATGTTACAGTGAGCTATAAGAATATGGAGGTGACAACATTATCCTCACACACACACACACACACACCCCCCCCCCCCCCCCCCCCCCCCCCCCCCCCCTCTCTCTCTACTACTAAGTTTTCATCTTTCTATCTTGTTCTTTAAATGACCACGTGACGTCACCAACTCCAAGTACCAATTAGGGTCACACATCATATTTTTTATCATTAAATTTACTCAACATGTCTTCACTTAAAATGTTAGTTTAATCTTGGTTTAATAATGTCGTGGTTTTATCTTTTGTTTTCTACGTGGTTTTTTTTCCAGTAAACCCATTACATAAAATCAAGATATTTTGGTTTAGGTCAAGGTCAGGTCAGGTTAGCATTGCTGTCTTTAAAATGAACAGGTGAAATAAGCTGATGCCAAACCTAACATGATAAACACACACACACACACACACACACACACACACACACACACACACACACACACACACACCTCAATTTTAAGACCCATTTATATTCATATCTACACTAAGGCACCACCATTATCTTCATGAATAATAAGAAAGCACCGTGTTTGTTGTTTGTGAATAAATGATTAGGTAAAAATAACACACACACACACACACACACACACACACACACACACACACACACACACACACACACACACACACAGAAGACACATCACACTCAATTGTATCACCTGAACATTCATCCTTACCCACCCAGCAATTTACCTTAAGATGGACCAACAAAACAACCTAATCCCACATCAACATATTCTAATATTACAATAACCTAACTTAAACATTACCTAACACTAACATAAACTAACACACCAACCAAATAATCTAAAGGTAACCTAACCCCACAGGTAACATACAGGGTACTTAATCAACAGGTAAATAACCCCTCCACCCTCCACATCTCCAAGGTGATCCATTACATATTGCGGGGGATTATTCGTGGTTTTTGTCCCAACAGATGAAATCCTGGAGAATCTTGCTCTGTCAGTGTGTGTGTCAACTGATGGTGCAACTTTGTCTCATGAAAACTTAACACATATACACTCGGGTGAAGACTGGGAGCTGTGTTATGGTGGGCGAGACAAGGACATATGTTACAGTGGTGGTCACCTCTTGTCTCAGTGGTAATGCTGATGAACACGGAAGTAAACAATACAGTATTAACGAAGGCTTTGTGTGTGTGTCATCAAGCTTGTCTGGTATATATTTTGAAAGACTTAACAACAGGATTATATAATGTAGTGTGACTTATATCTATAGACATTACAAGGATTAGGTAGAGTATTGAGGTAATTTATTGTTGACTGTAACCATATTGAGATGTAAATAATATTGTGTGTGTGTGTGTGTGTGTGTGCAGACTCCTCTGTAGTGAGTACCAACATTAAAAAAAAGTTTATCTGGTACAAATATAAAGTACAGGTATAGTATTCTCCTCAACCGAGATATAATTAGTAATGTTACTTGATACTATAATTGGTAACTCTCTCTCTCTCTCTCATGCGCTCACCATTTTTGAGAACGTTTGAGAATTTATAGAGGCACCAATAGCACTCCGTCACACTATGAATTTAGAAAACATGTGAAATACGATCCAGCTGGCGGCGTGGGTGGGCTGGGTGGGATGGTGGGGTCAGGCTGGGTGGGGTGGGGCCGGTGGGGTGGGGTGGGTGAGGTGGGGTCGGGTGGGGTGGGGTGGGTGGGGTGGGGTGGGGTCCGGGTCGGGGGGTGGTGGTGTGGGTCGGTGGGGTCGGGTGGGTGGGTGGGGTCGGGTGGGGGTGGGTCGGGTGGGTCCGGGTCGGGGGTGGGAGGGGTGGGGTGGGGTGGGGTGGGTGGGCTGGGCTGGGTGGGGTGGGGTGGGTGGGGTGGGTGGGGGTGGGGCTGGGGACAGGAGGTGGGGGGTGGCTCCCCCAAACGGGTGGGCCGGGTTGGGTGGGGTGAAGTCTTCAGATGGTAATACTGCATACGGGAGGCAAAACACCCCAGGCTGAATGGTAATCCCCTTACAACCCAAACCAATCCAAAACCTCAGGATTGAACCAATTAAGACTAGACCCAATCATAACACACCATAAATAACCACCACCACTACCACAACCACCACAACCACCACAACCACCACAACAATCACACATTACATACAACAACAACTAAAGAGAATAATACACGAGAGACTATACCTTTAAATGTACTACCTAAAAATACTTATTATTATTATTAGTTCACTACACCAGTTGTTATATCATCATCCTGGAAGTAACTAGAAAGCTCCTACCATCATTCTAGATAACAGTACTATATCCTGCACTTAATGTAATCAATTTATTTGTTACGTAGTTTTAATTTATGCAAAAAAAGAAAATCCGAGAGACAGACAACGGAGGAGAAGAAGAAGGAGGAGGAGGAGGAGGATAATCCCACAGAAAAATCCCCCTTCCTCTTCTCCTTCCTCCTCTCGTCCATTTCCCCATCCCCCCTCTTCCTCCTCCTACTCTCCCCTCCACACCCCTTCCTCCTCTCTATTGTAAAACGTAAACCATTTTCCCACTTTTTTTTTTTCCCAGGCACCAAAGAGAACCCATTGACTGAAACCCAACACGAAATTGAACCAAACGATCAACATAACGAAACAAAAAAAGTGAAACGTTTTAACAGCCGAATTGAGCGATATATTGTTGTTGTTGTTGTTTTGTTGTTGTTGTTGTTGTTGTTGGTTGTTGTTGTTGTTGTTTTCCTTCAACAGGTGACGTTACTGTTACTGTGACGAGGTGCCATTTGTCGTATACCTGGAGATGGTTACAGGAGGAGGTAATCAAGAGGAACAGGGAGGTAATAAAAGAACAAGAATTTAGAGATACGTGAGGTAGAGGTAGAAGAGGCAGATAAAGGACAGAAGGAGTTAAAGGTACAGAAGGTAATTAAAGGTGCAGGAGAAATAGCAGAGGTAGAGGTAGAAAAGTAATTAGAGATATAGGAGAATTTAGAGGCACAAAAGGTAAGAGGTAGAAGGGTAGCAGAGGTACAGGAGGTAGTTAGAGGTACAGAAGGTAGTTAGAGGTACAGGAGGTAGTTAAAGATACAGGAAGAAGAAGGTACAGGGTAATTACAGATAAAGGAGGTAAAACAGGTACAAAGGGGTAATTAAAAACGAGACAGACGACAAAGGTAACGATGGATAATATACCAGAATGACAGGGTGTGTGTGTGTGTGTGTGTGTGTGTGTGTGTGTGTGTGTGTGTGTGTGGGTGTGTGTGTGTGTGTGTGTGTGTGTGTGTGTGTGTGTGTGTGTGTGTGTGTGTGTGTGTGTGTGTGTGTGTGTGTGTGGGTGTGTGTGTGTGTGTGTGTGTGTGTGTGTGTGTGTGTGTGTGTGTGTGTGGGTGTGTGTGTGTGTGTGTGTGTGTGTGTGTGTGTGTGTGTGTGTGTGTGTGTGTGTGTGTGTGTGTGTGTGTGTGTGTGTGTGTGTGTGTGTGTGTGTGTGTGTGTGTGTGTGGGTGTGTGTGTGTGTGTGTGTGTGGGTGTGTGTGTGTGTGTGTGTGTGTGTGTGTGTGTGTGTGTGTGTGTGTGTGTGTGTGTGTGTGTGTGTGTGTGTGTGTGTGGGTGTGTGTGTTTGTGTGTGTGTGTGTGTGTGTGTGTGTGTGTGTGTGTGTGTGTGTGTGTGTGTGTGTGTGTGTGTGTGTGTGTGTGTGTGTGTGTGTGTGTGTGTGTGTGTGTGTGTGTGTGTGTGTGTGTGTGTGTGTGTGTGTGTGTGTGTGTGTGTGTGTGTGTGTGTGTGTGTGTGTGTGTGTGTGTGTGTGTGTGTGTGTGTGTGTGTGTGTGTGTGTGTGTGTGTGTGTGTGTGTGTGTGTGTGTGTGTGTGTGTGTGTGTGTGTGTGTGTGTGTGTGTGTGTGTGTGTGTGTGTGTGTGTGTGTGTGTGTTATGATAGTTGAAAAAAAGATTACCTGAAGATTAGACACAGCTTATTATCTCATTTTTAACACCTGAGTAAAAACAAGTAGTCAAATAAAATATAAAAGTGACCGCAGTGAAGGCGTTCAAACACTAAAGCTATCTGGAAGGGTTAGGTTAGGTTAGGTTAGGTTAGTTAGGTTAGGTTAGGTTAGGTTAGGTTAGGTTGGAGTTGAGGTTAGGTTGGGTTATCGAGATAAATCATTGCGATCCCACTAAACTACACTCACATAGGGTACAGAGATAGTTGCTAACGAGGTGGTCGCTGTAGTAAAAGTGTCAGTGTGGTGAGGAGGCATCAAGGGGGTAGGGGTGGGTAGGGAGGTGTGTGTGGTAGGGGGGTGTAGGAGGGGGGTAGGTACGGCGAGGTAAACAGGGCCAGTGTCAACACATCTGGTCCACGGTTGATATGGTAACGTGCCCAATGTGTACCTCCAGCCCACCAATGTTGTCATGGCGGTACAGTCCCCTTCACTAGTACGTTTACAGGGGCTCCTCATATAAACATTCCACAAATCATTACCTTTGAGATATGTTAAAATTGTTTTACTGTGATTCCATAGTATGTTTACTATTGGGAGTTTCCTTCTGTCGAGTATAAACAAACACAACGCTGCCAAACTGCATAAAACCTGACGAGTGACCCTGTAAACGCACAAGTGAAGGGGACTGTACATAGAAAAATAATTCCATCAAAACGCACATAAATATATCCATTCATAACTACATACGTATACATCAATCACAGAATACATACATACATATACACACACGGCCATCTTTCTTTCCCCCCCAGACACCCTGGAATCTCTCTCTCTCTCTCTCTCTCTCTCTCTCTCTCTCTCTCTCTCTCCTCTCTAATTATACACATATATATCTATGCCTACCTTTATCTTTCTCTCAATATATATTTCAATCTTTCTCTCGATTTACCTTTCAATTTATCACCCTCTCTCTCTCTCTTTGGTCACCGTCGCCGCTAATGGAACTGTCGTAAATGATTTAATTCCTCTTAAACTATATGATTTATGTCTCGTCACCGGCCTGGTCTCTCTCTCTCTCTCTCTCTCTCTCTCTCTCTCTCTCTCTCTCTACAGTCACCACTCACAGTTCTTTCACGTAACCGGATATTCTTTCATTTGACCGATAATCACTCGTGTAACCGGACAATCAATCTTTACAATCTCTCAGTTCTCGTATTACCGGACAACTTTCTTTTAAGTGGACTCGGACTGATTCCTCACCAACCGGCCGGAACCTCTCCCTTAAATGGCCTAATCATCTCCCTTATTAGCTTGGTTTTCTCCCTTCCTTAAATGATTTGATTATCTCTGTCACTGTCAGGAGTGAGCCATTTAAACCGTCACTGTCAGGAGAGCCATTTAAACCCTATCACTGTCAGGAGTGAGCCATTTAAACACCTGTCACTGTCAGGAGTGAGCCATTTAAACCGTCACTGTCAGGAGAGAGCCATTTAAACCCTGTCACTGCCGCGATACAGAAATAAAATCCCGTCACTTTACAGGAGTCCGCTAAAAGCCAGAGAATAGACAGTTAATCACTCTTGTCAACAGTGAGACACACGTGAGAAAGTGTCCGTCTCACCTGTAATCAACCACAACCACTTATCTTCCACCTGTGATTTTTACCTGATAACCGCCACCTGTTCCACCATTCTTAACACCTATATTGGCGTAGCTTATAACATTTCCGTTGTCGAATTTATATTATTTTTTTTTACAAATTTCCAAATTCTCTGGATGCTGGTTAGGTTAGGTTAGGTTAAGCTACGACACGTTAAATTAAGGTCATGTTAGGATACTGTAGCTGAGGTTACATTACAGTTAGGAATAATGTACGGTAGGTTAGTTTACAGTCCGGCTAGGTACGTTAGCTGCGGGTTCGGTTGCTGGAGGCTGTTTAGCGCCCACTTACAGGAGAATCCACAACACGCAAGACCACAAATAAGGTAATGTCAGCGACTCCATGTGTGTGTGTGTGTGTGAGAGAGAAAGAGAGAGAGAGAGAGACAGAGAGAGAGTGAGTGGGGCGGGTGGTGCAACAGGTAGCTTGGCTAGACGAGGCTACGCCCACTTCAACACCATCCCGCCCAAACCAAGACGGCGACGCCCACCTCAAGACCACTCTGACCACCTTAACACTACCCCGCCCACCTGAAGACAATCAGACCGGTTGACGCCCATCCCGAGGCTGACGTCATACCTATTACTGCACAGTCACAACCACACTGTCACTCTGCCGCCCACTCACCACCCACTCTACCGCCCACTCACCAACATCACCTCACCTGTACACTCTTCACCATCACCACACCTGTATACTCACCACCTTCACCACACCCTGTACACTCACCACCATCACCACACCTGTACTCACCACCACCACACAGGTCACAGGTACATGACAGGGATACAGTGGTGTGTCAGTAAACATGCTGACACTAGTATGTATACACAGGTACAGACACAAGGCATTAATACGTTATACAGGTAGACACAGGTACCCATACAAGATATATAGACGTGTATACATGTATTATTTAAATGTATAGATATGGATAAAAGACAAATATACGGGTATACATATAGGTGTAACTTACAAACGTCATCTTAAAAAAAAATGAAGACCTTCTTAAATAAACGGGTGATACTTATACACGTCACCTTAGAGCAGGAGAGACACTTATCAAATTAGGTGACAAGACAAAACTTTATTAATTAAAGTGGTAACGTGTCTACACTTCCATCTGCCAGTCTCTTAATAACACTATCGCCAACTAGAGAACTGAGCAGCGTCTGGCGTTTCCTTTCACAGTTAAAGACCCACTTTTGAGTGCCACGCCAAACGAACAGTCGCCAGACTAATACAAGCAATGATGTTTTGAGAGAGAGAGAGAGAGAGAGAGAGAGAGAGAGAGAGAGAGAGAGAGAGAGAGTTAGGAATTGTTGACATTCAAATAATGCAATAAACTTACATTTAAATACCAAGATGGTGTAAGGACTGAGTAAGGTGGTGGCGGTTGAGGTCTTAGTGATGGAGTATCAGTACATCAGTCACCTCAGTGTGCGGGTGTTGGCAGAGCTGGGTTAAGGCACCACACGTATGATTCTGACTTTCAGTGTATTTTATAACTAATCATGTATTTATACTGATGTTTATAAATATTTTTTTTATTAATGTTGACATGAATTTGTGAACTAATATTCAGGTCAAGTCTTTAATTCCCATCATCTTCACGACGGCCATCACAGCGAGTTAATTACCATACATACAACTGTATACCTAAAACTGTACTTTCACTGAAGTTTCTAAATAAACTCTCGGAATCTCAACGTAAATCTGAATGTCACTCCGAGAGGTAATGTGAGTTACCGGAGTAACCAAGGTGGTGTGGTCAGGTGAGGTCAAGGTGTGAGGTACAGGGTCTACACACCCTAGTTTAAACCCTGACGTCACTACTGTAGGGCACCGCACATTCTTGGCCCTGGTAACACGCCCCCCAGGCTCTCTGTCGCCCGTAAGGACGGTAAATTTCCCCCGTAACTGGAGACGTGAGAACCCACCAGCCTGCTTCAATTAACCCTCGACGCAAATCATGATGTTATAAATGGCATCGAAGCTGTACTGAGACTCTACCGTCACCAGTTAAGGGCACGATGGTGGTGTAATAAGCACTCAAGATCTACACAGGGTGGTTGGTTTATCATTATCTCCTAACATGTTGCTTCAGCCTACCTCCCTCGCCTCCTCTCCCTCCCTCCACTACCCAGTAATCTCCTGCCTGGGCGGAGCGTGACACAGGAGGGAGGTAATCAGCTCACACATGTGGCCTCCATCACAGAGTTCCCGAGATGCCTACCTCATGAGGCCCTGGACACCACATGCCTGCCCTCACCACCATCACCACCACCCTCAGTTTCTCACCCCCACCATCCTCATCAACAACACACCATAACCACCATCACCCACACCATAACCACCATCACCCACACCATAACGACCATCACCCACACCATAACCACCATCACCAGTATCATAATACAATACCATTTAAGTTATAATGTGAAGCCAGATTCAGTTTCGGTCACCAGTATATAAAGTGAGGCAGGGCAGGTGTTCCCAGGGTGATAATTTTGTTGTTATTTCCCTCACTATCTTCAGGTTTGTGTTACATTATACAGTATGGAGTAAACTCCTTTAAGAACTACTGATAGTCCTATTACTGTTGTCACTATTACTCGATCAACAAGTATTACCGTTTCTGCTACGACTATTATTATCATCATCATTAACAAGGAGGCAGGGTTTTGTATGGAGCTTCAAGTTTAGTTTGAACTCTGGAATGGCTAGTTTAGTGTGCACCCTAAGTCCAACCTGCAAACAGTATTACCAAACAGTTAACTCTAAGGGGACGACCAATGACCTACTGTAAGTATACCGACACATAAAGAGCCTGTCTTACACGGTGTACAGATTCTCTACAGTGTGCCAAGTAAGGAAGTTTTCTCAGGATTCTTGTGCCACGTCTGCCATCCTCCACAGGATGGCGGGAGGTACCTTGGTGCACGGTGGGGAGGGGCGGGGAGGACTTAGCCCGCGGGCAGGGCACGAGTGTAAACAGTGGCCCGGGGCAAGGGTGAAACAAGGGTGCCCCTCACGCCCCAGGTGGCGGTGATTGAGGGAGGCTAATGGGCGACCGCGGAAGCTGGTACACGCCTCCTCCTCCTCCTCCTCCCTACACTCGGGCGGAAATGATGCCCACGCCATGATGGATGCTGCCGGGGTCATCTCCTGCCCTCCCTGTCGCCATGGTTACCAAGGCTCACCATCACCGACTGAGTCACAGAGGTGTGGTGATGACAACGACGTCACTCTAATACATATAACACAAGATAAACGACTGACCCCGGTACAAAACATTACACAACACTTTACAACAATATTTCAAAACGAGATTTAAGAAAAACAATTTGTATTTTTGACACCGAAAATTGTCATTATCATTATTAGTATCATCATTATTATTTTTCTTCATCGTCACCATCACCTCAGCCTCACCAGAACAAAACTAGCCCCAGCAGACGTCAAGGTGGAGGTGCACACACACACACACAAGTACCTGGTCCACAGATAAGATTAGATGTATATTGGGCGATAAGATATTACACACACACACACACACACACACACACACACACACACACACACACACACACACACACACACACACTTAAACCTTATTACGGATGACGTGAAGATTAGCCACCCCAGTTTATTTGTCGGCGCTACCATCAAACTCTATCACCAACCAACAACAATAACACAACCATCACTATCAACCAACCAATTCTAACACGACCTGCTAACATCCACCACCAATACAACCACCACCACCACCACCACCACTACCATCACTCACCAACACTCTCCTCCACCACCCTCTCTCCTTCAGGTCACAGGGAAGAACGCATCCCAGAGAGGAACGTCCAGTGAGAAAGATTTAAGACTCCACGACACAGAGGCAGGGAAGGGAGAGGAGAGGATGGGACACTGGGGTGAAAAAAGAGTGAAGGAGTTTTAAACGTGACAACAAAAGTGTAGGACAAGACGAGGAGGAGGAAGAAAGAGAAGAAGAAAAGGAAGAAAAAGAAACACCTTATACGTTGAGAAGAGAGTAAATGGAAGGAGAGAGAGAGAGAGGGGGGGGAAAGGGAGAGACTACAATAGTAAAAGAGGTGAAGGATACGAAAGGAGAGTAGGAGGCGGTGGCGTGTAAGGAGCGTGGGAGGATCTCAGGACATAGATCAATAAGGTGAAGGTGTCGGTGGTGTTGAGGCTAGGGACCCCTCGCTGGGCATCCTGGACCTTCCTCACACCGCGGCGTCCTTGGCTAACTCACACACCCTCACCCACTCCCTTACCCCTCACCTCTCACTCCCTCTCGCCCCTCACCCAACCCTTCCTCACATCTCCTACATCGCTGCTTCACCCGAGATTCACGAATTCCCGGCCCCTGAACCGGGAACTAAACTAACCTAACCTAACCTGACTTAACCTAAATTATATTAACGAAACCTAAATCCACCTCATCTAGCTTAATCTAACCTAACATATAAATATCTTAACCTAGCCTAACTTAACCTAAGCTAATCTAACTCAACCTAACCTAACATAACTTAACGCAACTTTTGAGTAACTTAACCTAACATAACTTGCCTTAACCAATTCCTAACCTAACCAAACAAATATCTAACTTCTCTAACCTAACCTAACCTAACCTAACCTAACCTAACCTGCCCATAACCTAACCTAACCTAACCTGTCCATAACCTAACCTACAGTTTTAGTAAAAATATTTGGGCGATGTTTCTGATCCCCAGTATGAACACTGACCCTTCCTCCTCTACTACAAGTAACATAAACTAATATCACGGTCACTTTTATAGGGCTCATACCAGTGATTAAAGGTTGGAATGACAGTAATTTGCGTGTCTCTCTCTCTCTCTCTCTCTCTCTCTCTCTCTCTCTCCAAACATGTCAACAATAATTATGTAAACCTCATCCATCATAACACCGCCCCCCTCCCCGCACCTTCACTTTTAACACCACAAGACATTTACCGCGCGAAGAACCTTAAGTGTAGCTTATGGTCAGCCAGCGAGGACTAGGGGCAGCTGGTCTAACCTAAAGTAACCGAACTTAACTTTACGTAACCAAACATAACGTAACAAAAAAATCTTACCTAACCTAACTTTATGTAACCAAACCAAACCTATCCTGTCCTATCCTAACCTAACCTAACCTATCCTAACTTAACCTAACCTAACCTATCCTGTCCTATCCTAACCTAACCTATCCTAACCTAACCTATCCTATCTTAACCTAACCTATCCTGTCCTATCCTAACCTAACCTATCCTATCTTAACCTAACTTATCCTAACCTATCCTAACCTAACCTATCCTAACCTAACCTAACCTAACCTAACCTTTCTAAACCCTTCCCTATACACAAGGAGGCAGTGTGGTCGCCGATACTACACTCGACCACCAACTTTAAACTTAGGTAACCATCCCCCAGCTGGGTGAACTGGAGAGACCCTTATAGGATAGGAGGACGGGCGTTTCATCCACTCGGCCACGACACCTCATCTATCCCTTCCTAACCTACCTCTCCATTCTTCCTTCTTCCTTTTACTTCTTTCTCTCCCTACTTCCCCATTTCTCTCCCTGCCTCCCCCCCCCCCTCTCCCTGGCTCCTTCCCCTCCCTACTCTTACCTTACCCTGGTCAACCTTACTACAGTATTAAGACCCCCTGGGTGTACCAATATCTTCCCCTCACCCTAGAGTAGATGACGACCCTCACCTCCTCCCCTCACTCCTCACTTCACTCCTCTTCCTTCTTTCCTCACCTCCTCCCCTCACTCCTCTTCCTTCTTCTTCCTCTTCCTTCCCTCACCTCCCCTCACCTCTTCCTTCTTTCCTCACCTCCCCCTCACTCCTCACTTCCTCTCTCTTCTTCCCTCCCTCCCTCTTCCTCTTTTGCTCCCCTCATCCTCGCCTTCCTCACCCCTCTTCATTCTTCCCCACTCTCCTCTCCTTCACACTCTCCTGTCCTTCCTTCTCCTCTCTTCCTCCCTCACCCTCTCCCCTCCTCCTCTCCCCTCTTATCTTATCTATGCCTCCCCCTTATTTGTTTCCCCATTACACGTAGATACGTTTGTTATCAACTTATGTTTTGTTGGAGAGAGAGAGAGAGAGCAGATAAACATCTCTCCAGCAATTGCGTTGACTGGAGTGATTGGGTATAGGGTTGAAGGAAGGAAGGGCTGAAGGTTGAGGTTGAAGGTGAGAAGGAAGGAAGGGAAGGAGAAGGAAGGAAGGAAGGAAGGAAGGTGAGAAGGAAGAAGGAAGAGAAGGAAGGAAGGAAGGAAGGTGAGAAGGAAGGAAGGAAGGAAGGAAGGAAGGTGAAAGGAAGGAAGGAGAAGGAAGGAGGTGGAGAAGAGTCTAAGGAAGGAAGGAAGGAAGGAAGGTGGGTTTTTGAAGGAAGGTGAGTAATGAAGGAAGGAAGGAAGGTGAGAAGGAAGGTGAGAAGGAAGGAAGGAAAGATAGCTGAAGGAATGAAGGTAATCCAAGGATGCAGGTGTCCATCTGTACATTTAGGTCGACCATTTATTGGGGCAACATGTGGCCCCCTGGCTTTCCAAACATGTGGCAGCACCTAATGCACACACACACCGCCCACCTACCCTCCACCTCCACCCCACCGCCCACTACCCCACTGCCACCTCCCCCCACTGCCCACCCCACCCCACCGCCCACCCACCCCACCACCCACCTGCCACCGCCCCACCCAATTCCCACCTACTCCACGCCCACCTCCACCCACCACCCCGGCACCCCACCACCCACCCTGCACCCCACCACCCACCCCAACCCACCCACCCCACCACCCACCCACCCCACCACCCACCCACCCCACCCACCCACCCCACCCCCCACCCACCCCACCCCACCACCTACCCCACCGCCCACCGCCCACCCCACCCCCACCACCCCACCCACCCCACCACCCACCCACTCCACCCCCACCCACCCCACCACCCACCCACCCCACTGCCCACCTACTCCCCACCACCCACCTACCCCACTGCCCACCTCCCACTCCCACCACCCACCGCCCACACCACCCACCTACCCCACCACCCACCCACCCCACCACCCACCCACCACCCCACCTACCAACCCAACTGACCACCCACCCACCCCACCAACCAACCCACCCCACCAACCAACCCCACCCCACCACCTAACCCACTCCCACCCCCACCCAACCCACCCACCTACCCACCACCCACCCCCCACCACCCACCTATACCTCCCACCCCACCCCACCTAACGCCCACCCACCACCACCCACCCACCCCACCGCCCACCCACCCCACCGCCACCCACCCCACCACCGGCACCCACTCCACCACCCACCTACCCCACCACCCACCCACCCCACCACCCACCCACTCCACCACCCACCCACCTGCCCCTGCCCACCCAAATTTCCCAACCACCACCCACCTACCCAACCACCCACCCACCAACCCCACCCACCCCCACCAACCACCCACCCACCCCACCCACCCCAAACCAACCCCAACCCCCCACCCACCCACCCCCCCACCCACCCACCCCACCACCCACCCACCCACCGCCCCACCCCCCACCGGCCCACCCCACCCACCCACCCACCCACCCACCCCACCACACCCACCCCCACCCCCCACCACCCACCCACCACCCCCACTCCACCCCCACCTGGTACCCCACCACCCACCTCCCACCACCCACCTACCCCACCGCCCACCTACCCCCTTACCCACCCACCACCCACCAATTCACTCCCACCCACCTACCCCACCCACCCACCTACCCACCTACTCCCTCGCCCACTACCCACCGCCCACCCACCCCACTGCCCACTCACTCCCACCACCTACCCCACCGCCCACCTACCCCACCACCCACCTACTCCCACTGCCCACCTACTCCACACCCCACCACCAGCAGGAGGAACGATGGATGGAATGGATAAGGCGAAGAAGAGGAAGTAAGAAGAGAGAGAGAGGAAAGGAAATACACTAGCAGCAAAAGGAAGGGAGAAATGGAGGGAATGGAGGCAAGAGAAGCGGTAAGAGGAGTAGGAGGAAAAGGAAGAGAAGTTGAAGAAGGGAACAGGTGTGGAAGACAGCGAGAGGGAGAAAGAAGAGGAGAGAGGAAGAGGAAGAACGGAGAAGAGGAAGAAGAACGGAGAAGAGGAGGAAGAAGAAAATGAAGAAGAGGATGAGGATGTTTTATCTAAAAGCACGCACGCACGCACGCACACACACACACACACACACACACACAAGGCCCTCACCTCTACTGCACCACCAGCAAGAGGGAGGAGGGGAGAGAGGGGAAGGAGGAGAGAGGGAAGGAGGAGAGAGGGGAAGGAGTGGATGGGAGGAGAGTATCAAAAAGATAATACTCAACCATGTGCCTCTTCGTCTTCAGCGCCTTCTTCACCAACACCCACAGGAGGAAAGGAACGATGCGTAACAAGGAAGAGAGAGAGAGAGAGAGAGAGAGACCCTCATCTTCGCTACCTCCCACACCATCACTTTCAGGAGTCAAGGACCAGGGAGGAGGAGGAGGAGGAGGAGGGAGAAGAGAGAAGAATGTGGGAGGAAAATGGGCCATGAGGAGGACAATAGCCAGGAAAACATTACCGAAAAATAGGAAGACCCGGAGAAGAGGAGGAGGAGGAGGAGGAGGAGGAAAAAAGAAGTGAGGTGAAAAAGAAGAGGAAGAAGAAAAACGAGAACCAGAAAGAAGAGATAGAAGAGAGAAACAATTAAAAAGAAGGAGGCAATAAACGAGGAGGAGGAAAAAATGAAAAAATAGAAGAAAGGTAAAAAATAAACAAAGAAATAGTAAAGAAACTGAGAAAGCAACAAAGAAAGGAGAGAATATAAGAAGAGACAAGGAGACAACATCAAAGGAAGACTAGAGCAAGACAACAGAAGCACTCAACAACAAACACCTGAAGAAGAAGAAGAAGAAGAACAAGAAGAAGAACAAGAACAAGAACAAGAAGAAGAAAAAGAAGAAGAAGAAGAAGAAGAAGAAGAAGAAGAAGAAGAAGAAAGAAAGAAGAAAGAAGAAGAAGAAGAAAGAAAGAAGAAGAAAGAGAAGAAGAAGAAGAAGAAGAAGAAGAAGAAAGAAAGAAGAAGAAAGAAGAAGAAGAAGAAGAAGAAGAAGAGAAGAAAGAAGAAGAAGAAGAAGAATAGATAAAGAAGAGCAGTAAAAAGGTTAAATAAAAAAAATAAAAAGAAGAAATAAATAATAATAAATAATAAAATAAGTTAAATAAGTAAATAATAAATAGAATAGTTAAATAGATAAATAATAAATAAGAAGTAGTAGATGAAGTAAATAAATATTAAGAATAAATAAGAAGAATAGTTAAAGAAGAATAAATAAATAAATAAATAAAAAGTAATAAATAAATAAATAAATAGAAGAATAAGTGTTTAAATAGTTGAAGAAGAATAAATAAAATAGTTAGAGATAATTAAATAAAATAAAATAGTTAAAGAATAAATAAATAAATAAATAAGAAGAAGAAGAAGAATAGTAATAAATAAATAATAAAATAAATAAATAAAAGAAGAACAATAAATAGATGAAGAAAAATAAGAAGAAGAAGAAGAAGAATAAATAGTTAAATAAAAAAGAAGAAGAAGAATAATTGTGCATTGAAGAAGAAGAAATAAATAAATAGCATAAATGAAGAATAAATAATAAGAAGAAGAAGAAGAAGAAGAAGAAGAATAAGTTAAATAATAAATAGTAAAATAATAAATAATAGTTAAAGAAATAAATAAATAAAGAACAGTAGATAAATAGAGAATAAGAGTTGAAGAAGAAGAAGAAGAAGAAGAAGAAGTAGTAGATGAAGAAGAAGAAGAAGAATAGCTAAAGAAGAAGAAGAAGAAGAAGAAGAAGAAGATAGAATAAGAAGAAGAAGAAGAAGAAGAAGAAGAAGAAGAAGAAGAAGAAGAAGAAGAAGAAGAAGAAGAAGAAGAAGAAGAAGAAGAAGGTAGAAGAAGAAGAAGAAGAAGAAGAAGAAGAAGAAGAAGAAGAACAAGAAAGAAGAAGAAGAAGAAGAACAAGAAGAAGAAAAAGAAGAAGAAGAAGAAGAAGAAGAAGAAGAAGAAGAAGAAGACTGGTTAGATTGTTTTGGACTGTTGACGGCTCGTTGCTTCTTTCTCAGTGGCTAACGAGCGAATCAGCCAGCCAATCAAACGTCGCAGTTCCGTAAGTCAGTACCTGTTGTTGTCTAGTACACACGCCATCCGGGTACCAGTTTAGGGTTTGAGAAGACATAAGAGAGATGGAGTCAAATGGTTCCTCTTGACCTAATGGGGCCCTCTTCCCAATGGGCCCTGTCCTAATGGGCCTGTCCCAGAGCCCCAGAACTAATAGAATGGACTAATGGCCCCAAATCCTAATGAGTCCTAGTAATCCCCAATCCACAGGCTTCAAACCTAGTAATCCCCAATCCACAGGGCTTCAAATCCCTAGTAATCCCCAAACCACAGGGCTTCCAACTTAGTAATCCCCAATCCACAAGGCTTCAAAACCTAGTAACCCCAATCCACAGGGCTTCAAATCCTAGTAACCCCAACCAGGGCTTCAAACTACTAATCCCCAATCCACAGGGCTTCCAATCCTAGTAATCCCCAATCCACAGGGCTTCCAATCCTAGTAATCCCCAATCCACAGGGCTTCCAATCCTAGTAATCCCCAATCCACAGGGCTTCCAATCCTAGTAATCCCCAATCCACAGGGCTTCCAATCCTAGTAATCCCCAATCCACAAGGCTTCAAATCCTAGTAATCCCCAATCCACAAAGCTTCCAATCCTAGTAATCCCCAATCCACAAGGCTTCCAATCCTAGTAATCCCCAATCCACAAGGCTTCCAATCCTAGTAATCCCCAATCCACAAGGCTTCAAATCCTCATGGTTACTAATCCTACATGAATCCATCCTTAAACCTTAAACTAAATAACAACCACTCTCAGGATTGTCCACGCAACTAGACTAATAAATATAAAAACGAAATAAAGTGAGATTTATTAAGGGCAGACGACGAGACGAAGGAAAACTATCACTCAAGGGATTAACCCGGAACTAAGACCCGGATTATCCACGTCACCTGAGTTAAATTTACCTCTTTAATTGGTTGGTAATGTGATAATGTATTTTCCCTGACTCATTTATCTCCGGGAGGAAAGATGCCGGATTAAATGGCGACGAAATTACACTGAGACTTTATCGTTACTATATATTCGTTCTCTCAGTTACGCAATAAGATGCCGGTGAAATAGCCTCTCAGAATTTACAGTAATCACAACCGTTCTGTCATTGTAAGTTACAGGGGAATAAAATGCAATTGGAAAATATGAGAATTAGTTCCACCTCCCCCATGTCATAAATACAGGTGAGTACAGAGGTGAGTCAGGTAGTTGGTGCACTCGAGGAGACGTTGTGGGACTGGACTGGTGACCATAGGGAGAGTACACAGGACTTGGTGAGCCTGGCACTTCTACAGAGTAAACACGATATGAAAGTGAGAAAGGGAAATCTAAGGTGTGATTGAGAAACCAGGTAATCTTGACACTGGCCTAGTGAGATAACAGGTCATCAAAACTGTGATCTGGGTGAATACTACTGACCGAGTGATCTTGGCTCAGACCTAGTAAGATAACAGATAATCTTAACAGTGATCCGGTGAAGCAAGGAGCCAATACCGTAGGACAGGTGATCTTAGGAGTGATCTTAGGAGTAATCAACTAAGTCTAGAAACACAGGCTGAGCTCAAGAGTCACCTGGTAGTGGTGTTGTGTTTACGTTCGGCTGGCTGGGTATGTGGGCCAGGGGCTGTGATGGCCTTACTTAAGTGAGTCGTGAAGCTCAACGGCAGTAATGTTACATGGCTGGTCTCTCTCTCTCTCTCTCTCTCTCTCTCTCTCTCTCTCTCCCAGATGTGGCATTTGGCTGTCCCTCTCCCGTGTGGCACCTCGTCTGTGGCACTCGCGACAACACACTACCATCACCTTGTCACATTACGCTTCCTCACCCTCCCTCCCTCACGTCTTTAAATAAATATCACTCAGTACAGTATTTATCAGGTGTCTTCAACTCAAATCAATAGTGTTTCTTGTTCACTTTTTTTCTAACTTTATTATTCTGGCTAAATCAACTTTTAATTTCATGAGGACGAAAAAAAAAAACATTGGAAAGGACGCGTCCCTCCACGTTCCCTCCCTCACCAGCAACCAACACCCGGTAACCCACACCAAAAATAACCTTACTGTAAAATCCCCACCCGGAGAGGCAGCGCTAAGCCTCGGAAAATAACAAAACATACACTTACAGGTTCCTCCCGGTGACACGAACGACACGAACTCACTCCAGCGTTCATTCAATCTTGCAACTGTGTAAATAGTATCCTTTTTGTTTTTAAAGCCACTTTCCTTACATCAGCTCACATGTTGCTACCACATCGTTCACCTGTGATTGTGTGACGGCATGAGGTGCAGTGAAGCGATGCTGTTCCTCATTGACATCTCTCTCTCTCTCTCTCTCTCTCTCTCTCTCTCTCTCTCTCTCTCTCACACACACACACTCCTTGTTTTACTCCGCCAATAATCTTGTGTCTGGTGCTTGTTATTGTCAGGTTCTTCACACTGAATTATCTGAGTGTTGAGTGAGTGGATGATGGATGAGTGTTGAGTGAGTGGATGATGGATGAGTGTTGAGTGAGTGGATGATGGATGAGTGTTGAGTGAGTGGATGATGGATGAGTGTTGAATGAGGTTATGATGGATATTAAGTCACTGGTAGAACAGTAATGGATGAAGTGTAAACCATAGATGGATGAGTAGTGGATGAACGGTGAACCAAAGGTGGATGAGTACTGGATAAACGGTGAACCAGAGGTGGATGAACAGCGTGGTAACAGGTGGACCAGTAATCAGGGTACAGCAACACTAGACTCTTTTAAGCCTGTGAATAATTAATCAATGACCAACGTCACTAGACATTGTCCGCCCCCCCCACCCAGGCCCCCCCCTCCACCTAGATCAATATTCACGCCCACCACCACCACTACACTTTATAGTACTACGCCTACACACACACCCACACGTATCTTACTCCGACAATCAATACTTACGCCCACCACCCCACACACAGATTACTACTGCCCTTCACCTTCAACACCACCTGGTACAGATAGCAGGTACAGGTCTATCGCTGTATATAGTATGGGGGCCAACACGGGCAGCCAGCGTGTTCAGTAGTTCGCATTTCCCTCTCCGACTGACCGTGGACGCCATTACACATTCGGTTTAGCGGCGTATAAATGAAAGCCATTACAACCTGCACGTGACGCTGGAGCCTGTGTGAGAAGGGTCCCATTCCCAGTCATCCTAACACTGAGTACTGGGAAGGTTGTGAAGGGGTATAGTACCTAACTTTACGACTGGGGGACTGGTGAACCGGGACCCACAACAACCGACTGATCAGGGAAGTACAATTTATGACTGGTAGCTGAATCTCTGAAACCAACGACGATGAAAGGCTGGGTAAATTGTCCCTAAAACTGCCAATCAGTGCACAGTGCGGCAGTCAGCGGCGGCATAGCAATCAAGGTGTAATGAGGAGCAGGTAATGTGGGTGGTGGGCGGATGGGCGCGGTGTACCATTATGATGAGGTACGGGCGGCGAGGCGTGACTCTCCCCCCCCCTTCCTTATCTACCACACACCTGTCCCCTAACAACCCTCCACAGGTAGGTAGGTGTGTGTGTGTGTGTGTGTGTGTGTGTGTTCCTCGCAGTTGGGTTACTGCACCAAAAGCAAAAAAAAAATACAGAATGAATAAAACAAGAAGAAACTTTGGTCACATGATCAGTTATGTGAGGATCCCGGTAGAAATAATAATGGGTAAATATTGTGTGTAAGATAACCAGAAGAAAGCAGAGACCGAGATGGATTACTCACACTGTTGATGTCCCTGAGGAGATGGGTGGGTCATGGTAGCCAACCCTCAGGACAACAGCACGGCACCTTAAGCTGATTAATTTACACTTCCACACACACAGTAACCGTTGTTATGTTACGTTATCATTGTTACACCAACACTACTGACAATAATGTTATTTGTATTATTCTCCACATTGTTATTTTCCTGTTGTTAGTTAGCGTTACCTTTTATATTATTTCTTGCAGGTCAGTTAAAATGTCACTTGGTAATACTGAGCAGCCAGCAGCAGTTGTCGGTGTAAACAAACAAAGGTGATGTAGAGCCACAGCTGCCTCAGTGGTGAGTTATTCATACGTCCCGGCAACGATCACGAGAGATGGTTGGAGAATAAAAAAAAGCTCATATGATAAAAATATTGCCGGTCAGTCAGTCAGTCAAGAGAATCACCGCCTTTGATCCGACCATCATTCAATAAAGTGGAACTTGTCCTCAAACCATTTTACCCCCCGTTAAACACTGTAAGTGACGGGAACTGGGGAAGATTTTCTTTTGAAGGTCAATGATGCGTAAAAACTGGGTCACAGTGGACACACACACACACACTTACACTTTACTGACCTGTGTGACATTATCAGCCATTTTCTTAAACATTTGGGTTAATAAACACGTAAGATAAGCCATATAGCCTGACGTATTAAGACAGCCCAAACCAGACATGGGGCGGGAACGAGGGTGGTGTCAGACAACGCCTTGATACCTTACTGCCACCTGTCCCAACGCCACACGACCACATCAGTAGTGCACGACGCTCATATTAACCTCTCTGTCTTCTCTTCCTTTCTTTCTATCTTCTTTTACTTCTTCCTCCTCCTCTGTTGTTAAAATTCTCTCCTTTTCTTCTTTTTTTCCTATTTTTTTTCTCTTTTTAAAATTCTTCTTCTTCTTTGTTGTTGTTGTTGTTGTTTTGGTTATTGTGGTAACAGCCGAACTGCCTCATTAACCACACACACACACACACACTTCTCTACACTGACAATACGAAGACAAAAAAATCACCTCATTATTCATGTTGTTTTTTCCTTAATGTCGAGCTTAAGTTAGGTTAGGTTAGGTTAGGTTAGGTTAGGTTAGGTTAATTTTTGTCATATAGAAAAAATAAAGACGAGAGGAGACAAGTGAGAAATAGGCAGGAGGAAAGTAGTGAATGAGAGGGAGTGATGGAGGGGTGAAAGATGGATGAAGAGGGATGAGAGAGAGAGAGGTGGTGGTAATGGAAGAAAGGAGAGGGGAGGTAGAAAGTGAGGGAGAGAGGAGAGACAGTGAGGGAGGGAAAGAGAGAGAGTGAGGGAGAGGAGTGAGGGAGGGAAGGAAAGAGAGAGATAATGTTGCTGGGTAAAAATCAACTCTGGCTGGAGGGAGAGGAGCAGCCAGCATCATTTGTTGTTGTTGATGTAGTAGTAGTAGTAGTAGTAGTAGTAGTAGTAGTAGTAGTAGTAGTAAGTAGTAGTAGTAGTAGTAGTAGTAGTAGTAGTAGTAGTAGTCGTAGTGGTGGTGGTGGTAGTAGTAGTAGTAGTAGTGCCCATGGCCGCATGTCATCGTAACTTAGCTCTCGATGCTGCACACAGGAGGAACGAGAACGACAAGATAAGGACATACAGGGAGAGAATTCAGAACGTTGATCAAGGCAGCTTCACTCCCCTAGTGTTCACAACCTCTGGTGGGATGGGACCAAGTGCAAGATGCTTCTACGCCAGATTCACGGAGGTGCTATCCGAACAGAAGCAGCAGCCCAGAAGTTATGTTACAGCCTGGATGAGATGTCGACTATCTTTCTCTCTCCTTCGGTCGGCTTTGCTCGGCCTCAGGGGAGCGAGAGCATCAGCCCCAAAGCCGACAACAGCTGCAGATATTGACTATGAGGCTACAGTCACTGAATGCCGCATAGATCTGCGACTCAACTAACTCAACACAGCTAGGATAGCTACTTATGTATGAGGATATTTAATATTAAGGTAATAAAGTGGTGGCGAAGGTGTGGCTATTGGGGGAGGTGGATACCAGTGAAGTAAATAAGATTCGTAGGTCCATTACGACAGATCGACAGCACTGCCAAAATGATAAGTTGCAGCAACTGTTGCTGCAGGTACCAGAAAATTTGAAAAAAAAGTAGCTATAGTGCAGGAGGTGGGCGCCTCGAACTGGTTAACTACGTTACCGATAAGGGCAAATGGTTTCAGTCTTAATAAACAAGAATTTACAGATGCCATTGCTCTAAGGTACGGTCGGCCAGTAGAAGGTTTGCCCTCCCAATGCGTGTGTGGCTCTTCCTATGATGGCGATCACGCCATGGTGTGCAAGAAAGGGGGCTTCATATGCATGAGGCATGACGAGGTAAGGGACCTCACCGCAAATATGTTGAAGGAAATCTGCCGGGATGTCATGGTAGAACTGACCCTCCTTCCATTGGATGGTGAGATCTTCCAACACAGGACTTCAAACACATCTAACGAAGCCCGTGTGGACGTCAGTGCTCGAGGATTCTGGACACGAGGACAGCGAGCTTTCTTCGACATCAGGATTTTTGATCCCATGGCCGCATGTCACCGTAACCTAGCTCTCGATGCTGCACATAGGAGGAACAAGAACGACAAGAGAAGGGTACATGGGGAGAGAATTCAAAACGTTGATCAAGGCAGCTTCACTCCTCTAGTGTTCACAACCTCTGGTGGGATGGGACCAAGTGCAAGATGTTTCTACGCCACACTCGCGGAGGTGATCTCCGAACAGAAGCAGCAGCCCAGAAGTTACGTTACAGCCTGGATGAGATGTCGACTGTCTTTCTCTCTCCTTCGGTCGGCTTTGCTCTGCCTAAGGGGAACGAGAGCTTCTGCCCCAATTCCGACAACTGCTGCAGATATTGACTATGAGGCTACAGTCACTGAATGCCGCATAGATCTGCGGCTCAACTAATTCAACACAGATAGGATAGCTACTTATGTATTAGGATACTTAATATTAAGGTAATTAAATGGTGGCGAAGGTGTGGCTATTGGGGGAGGCTGGAGGCCACGTTACAAAAAAAAAATAGTAGTAGTAGTAGTGGTGGTGGTAGTGGCGGCGGCAGCGGCATGGGAGGCGTACCACTGTTAGTAATATGAGTCGCGCTCGCTGCTGTCATATTCACTACTCCACCATATACTGTAGACCTATAACACACACACACAAACCGACAAACTCAATCTCCCTGGACCTGCATACACCCCCGCTACACACCACATACTGTACGCACATAAGCTTCAGGTAGTGTACAGTGAGGCACAACCACCAGTAACCAGGAGGCAGTATACGTAGGTTAAGTACAACTGCTAAGGTACACAATAGACTCTAAAGCTTAACACAATCTCTCTCTCTCTGTCTCCAACCATCACCTCGAAGGCACAAAAATAAAAAATAACTATATACACCTGTAATTACATCTATTATCGTACCGTACCTATACACGTACCTGTACTTGTACCTATACTTTTAACTGTAACCGTGCTGTACCGACGATTCTGACCTCATCGAAAAGAAACACAAAACAGTGACATTACCCACATGAATCTGACCTTTATACATATATAGCTGTTAATGAATATGATGTATTTCTTTGTGCATGAACCTCTGTCCTGCGTGGCAGTGAGAAGTGATACCACCCTCAGTGTCAAGACCTGACTGAATTACTCAGAATAGGCAAATTGTACTACAAGCTTTGCCAATAAATTTGGTAAACTAAAAAACCTGCGTTTAATCAATGACTCAACAAGAAGTGTCCGGTGACGCAGCTTGCCATTCAGCCGAGACTAAATACAACTTAGGTAAACGTCAGCCGACCCTTTTTAATACTACGTCAGCTAGGGTTCTAATTTCCATCGTCAGCTGATCCATGTTTGGAATACGTCAGCAGATTTGTTACAACACCACGTCAGCTGCGGTTCTCGTTTACATCGTCAGGTGATCCTGTGTTTACAGTAAGTCTAGTGAATCTTTACAGTGTCAGCTGACCCTTGTTTACAACGTCAGCTGATCCTTATTTACAATATATCAGCTGACTCTTATTATAGCCCGATAGCTGACGCTCTGCAACACCTCAACTAATTGACAAAAACACATATGGTAGCCCGACACCTAACCTAACTTATCCAACCTAATCTAATCTACACTGTCGGGCCTCCAGTACCTCCCACCCACCTGTCGGGGCCTCAAGTACATCCTCCCACCTACACTGTCGGGGTCTCAAGTACCTCCTCCCACCTACACTGTCGGGGCCTCCAGTACCTCCTCCCACCTACACTGTCGGGGTCTCAAGTACCTCCTCCCACCTACACTGTTGGGACTGTAATGATCAGTCCCTAGGACGTGTAGGACCCGGCGATGAGGTCTGGCCCGGCAGGATCAACACCTCTGAGCCGTGTCCTGGCCGGAGATAACCAAATCCAAGTTCTCTTTCTCGGTAGGATGTTGTTTCCCAGGCACCATGGAGACGAGGGGCAGGAAGCGAGAGACGAGACCCCACCCCACGCCCATGATTCTTAGAGACTCGCGTATTTTTTTTTCTTTACATAATAGAAAATTTACATGCGAAGGCTGGCCACATGCATAGACTCACTGAAGCTCTGACACATAACTGGAGACCAAAATGGAGTCGAAAATAGCCCGAGACTCTATAGCAACTAAAAGCATAAGTTAAAAAGTTAGGTTGAAAAAATAATAATGTTTGAGAATGCGCCGCTCACTAGCTTGTAAAATGAGGTGATTAATGAAGAAGCGCGGGTCATGAAGCCATCCACCTGACTTGGTAAGACTTTAACTTTAATTTTTCCAGGTCGTGACTGGGATCCAGCAGCGGACACTGATCTGACGACATAGGTTTCATCTAACAATAATAAGAGACATGGTGGTGAACTTTGGATATACAACACAACATTCTGGTAAAACACATTCAACATCTTCAACAAACACACTACACATAATATATAATACACGCTAATATATATAATGACCATACATACAAAGCAACACTATAATAATACACACACACACACACACACGTACGTCTTCACTTGAGCCAACTCCTCTCCTACCCCGAGGTATTTACATAATAACAAGCTGGTGTTATTACAGGGGTAAGCTGGGGGGGAGGAAGTCGCCTGCTGCTGCTCATCCCTTAAAAAAAAAACTACCAGCCAATCACAGGACACCAAATATGCTCGTAACTCCGGGTCATCAGTCCACCACCTACGAGACAAGGGATTCTTAAAAGCTCGTAAGGTTAATTGTCTACCAGCCAATCATATGTCATTTGGCCGTAATTTCACGATTCTCGAAGACCCGTACGTTAATATTTCCTCCTAACTTGACATACGATAGTGTACAAAACTGGCCAACTGGAACAACCACAACAACATGGCAACCAATATGGTGTCGAGATTGTATAAACTCTACTGTAAATTATATCCCGGTTAAAGGGGGAAATTTACCGTACCATCACGCAGGCTCTGGAGGCCGGGTAATGAACGCTTAAGCCTCCCTAGTCCCCCTGCTTCATGTGTTCCTGGGGGCAGGGTTTCGTTTCAGTAAAAATTTGGAAAAACTCAGTTTCAGTTAAAATCTGGAAAGGTTTTGTTTCAGTAAAGTCTAGAAGGGTTTCGATTCAAATTATTCTTATTTTATTTCAGTACGGTAACACGTAGGAAGTTTTCATCTCAGTAAAATATAAATACCTTTTGTGTTTCATTTCGTTATAATAATCTTAGAGGACCTCAAGACAGTCAGGGCGTCACTGGTAACACTCAACGACCTTACTTAACCCAGGCAACACACCCGGTGGCGTCTACTTGTGTTACATCCATCAATTAATCACCGAGATAAATTACTGGACGATGATGGATCATTATTTTTTCAGGGAGTTTCTTTGTTACTCAGGGCGGGATCGCGTGAGTAGGGCGGTCAGTGCAATCACTTATAAAAATCACTTTGGTGTGTAAGTTCCTGTTCTCGATATAACTCAAGAACGGGAAAAATTACAGCACTAAACTCATCAAAACGATCCCCCCGCCACCCCCCCCCCTTACAACCCCACAGAGCAGTTATGTTTACAGGTCAAGGCCAGAGCTTTGAAAGAATGGGTGACCTTTAACCTGCTCAAGGCCAGTTTAGTTACTGCGGTTCTGAATTTACAAAGAAGGAAGGTACTCAACGGTAACAAGATGGAGGTGGTGTGAGAGAGCACGAGGGGAGGGAGGTATGCCGACACTACAGCAGCCCCACACACAAAAGACCCTCTCTCCAGCTGTTCCATAATCCATCCCACTGAACCATCTCTTGCCCATACAAAAGGGATCCAGCTCTAGCAGGAAGGATGGTGGTGTGAGGGAAGCACCAGAGAGGGAGACAACACCGCCATCAGCCATCTCTATCTCATGATGACAGGTCCAGCCAAACCATCCACACATTCCCTCCCGCTAGCTACACCAGTGACCCACGGCAATAGGTCATTACCTCTCCCACATCCCGTCATCCACCAGTACGGGAGCCTCTCTACTTTCAGGGGACATCGTACTTGCCTCCTGACCCAATTTTCCCAGGTTCAAGTTCCGCACCTGGTTACTGAGTGAGGCACCCCCACTCGACCCAGCTGTAAAATAGGTAAATAATTTTAAATCTCGTCTCCATGAGTCCTGATTCTCAAAAGGTTAATACGTTTGTGTGTCACTTTCTACCTGCAGGTAAGACAACACACCTCTAGCTACGGTAGAGTCCCGGTGTTATCTTTTAAGTTGTTAACCACCACCTTTGAGTAACAGGAACCAGTCGAGGTCCCTCACTGTGTTGTGTCTGGCGTTACCTCCCTCACCCCTCGCTGTGTTCTGCTTGTGCCGCTCATGAAGGTGAAGCACGCGAGGGTGGAGGGGAGTGTAGAGGACAGATGGGCGTGAGAGAGGCGATGATAGGGCGTGTGAGGGATGACTCGTGCGTGTGAGGGCAATATAGAAGAGAGTTGGGCGTAAGGGAGGCAGAGATAGGGCAGCTGAGGGTGGAGTCAGGCGTGAGGGAGGCGACCTTGTGGTGACTGAGGTATTTCCTTCTCGCTGGTGTGTTTAACCGAGGCGCTCTAATGTGTGGTCACCCCTGGCCACCCCTGTCACACACCCTCTCCCACAGACTCTCACTTCTCCTGTCTCTTCTCACCTCCCCTTCTCTCTACTTTCCTCTCCTCAGATTCTTCCTTCTCCCTCTACTACTGTCACTCTCTTCTCCCACTTACTCATCTCTCTTGTTCTCCCCCTTCCCTTGCCTGTCTCTTCCCTGCCCGAGTGTTTAATATGTGGTCCACCTGGAAGACCCAAGATGATGTCGAGGATTCCCGAAAGTGGCACACACACACACACACACACACACACACACACACACACACACACACACACACACACACACACACATGCACACACCCACCACAATCAAATACTACCAAACCACGACCAGGAGGCGGGGTCGCCGGGCACGGTCTTGTCTGGGTTGAGCGGCACACAATGGGGAGGTGTAGTATGCTCACCTTAGAGTTGCTGCCAGGTAGGGCGCTCCCCACCTCCGTCGATACAGCATGGGCACCCCACCTCGTCACCCAGCACCTCCCTCGCCCACCCTGCACCTCCCCGCCCACCTGTACCCCCGCCCACCTGCCCCACTCCAGTACCCTCCCCGCTCACCTGTACTCCCTGCCTCACCTGTACCTCCCCCGCTCACCCGTACCTCCCCTCGCTCACCTGTACCTCCCCTCGCTCACCTCTCCTCGCTCACCTGCACCTCCCCTCGCTCACCTCTAACACTAAATTACTCACCTCTCATCTCTCATTCACAATCACTCCTTCCTTCCTTCCTTCCTTCCTTCCTTCACTCACTCCACCTCCTGCTGCATTCATCACCATTCATAATATTGATCACCTGCCTTCATCTGCCATCACCATTCATCACCTGCCTTCACCTGTCATCACCATTTCATTCACTATTGCCTTCACTAATCCTTTCATCACCGTATTCACCATTCTATCACCCTATTCATCCTTCCTTCATCGCATTCACCACTCCATTCATCAACATTCCATCTCTTCATTCATCATTCCATTCATCGTTGGGTCCCCCCCTCCCCCTCCCTTCCCGAGTGACGGCAGGAGACAGATCCTACGAGACGCTATTCACCATCTTCCGGGAACCTTCATTGTTAATCCTATCACAGGCTGGAGAGGTCCTTCTTAGGCCTGCCCAGTGTTGACGTTGACAATAGTGGGGGAAAAATCGCTGAATGATTGATATGTGAGGTGTATGGTTTGTGGTGTATGGTTGGTGGTGGTGGTGTTGGTGTATGGTTGGTGGTGGTGGTGTTGGTGGTGTTGGTGTATGGTTGGTGGTGTTGGTGTATGGTTGGTGGTGGTGTTGGTGTATAGTTGGTGGTGTTGGTGTGTGGGTTGTGATGGTGTGTGAGGTGTGCGGTGGTGGCGGTGGTGGCAGAGATAGTTGGTAGTGTTGTGGCGACCTGGGCGTTCCGTTAGCTTACTGGTGGTGTTGGTAGGACACCCACTGACCCCCAGGCTGACGATACGGACGCCAGCTGACCCCCAGGTTGATGATACGGACGCCAGCTGACCCCCAGGTTGACGATACGGAACACCAGCTGACCCCCGGGCTGACGTGGAGAACATCAGCTGATCCACTACGGGAACACGTGATTTCAGAGCCCCTCCCTCCACGTGTTTACCTTGAGAGTTTACCTGTAGATAATTGAGGTGTTTACTCTCACCTGTCCAAGCCACGTCGCTGTTACTCCTTCATCCATTATGATTAGTCGGCTAGATTCAGACGCTCAAGGATAGGTGGATAGGGTAGGTACAGCTTAGGATAGGGTAAGGCAATATAGGTTAAGATAGGGTACGGCAATATATAGGTTAGCATAGGGTAGAGCATTATAGGATAAGATAGGTTACATTAGGAAGTTGTAAGTTGGATTAGGTTGGGAAGTTCTAACATCAGATAGGTTAGGTTAGGTTAGGTTAGGATAGGATAGGTTAGGATAGGATAGGTTAGGTTAGGATAGGACAGGTTAGGTTATGGTAAGAATTTCTAGATTTGGGTAAGAGGCTAAGGTAGACAGGTGTAGATTAATTATGGAATCTGATGTGGTAATAAAACCCGACGTGTGGGGGTAAAAATCTAACGTGTGGGAAAAAATCTGTCTTACTGAAAAAAAAAAATCTGGCATGGTCGAACAAAATCTGCCACAAAAACCGGATTGGTAAAAAAAAAATAATAATAATAAATAAAGAAAAATAAACAGAAAATCGGATGTGTTGCCAGAAATATGAAAATCTGGTGAGGGAAACAATACTTAACCTGAGGGAAATTGGGCCGCATGTTTTCCATAATAGTGGAGGCCACAGTGGGGGCAGGCTGAGGCCCGTCATTCAAACTTGACTTTATATTGCGTAGTGTAACCCGGGGTTTTGGGAGGCTTGTTTTTTGTTTATTCACGATCTGGTTTATAAATCAAATATCTTGGCTGTGTGTGTGTGTGTGTGTGTGTGTGTGCACTTGCAGAGCGGAAGTATGCACACAACAGCGACACGCGACAACTTCATTTACGTAATGCAGTATTGAATCCAGTATCGACTTGCCCATAATTTAGGCAAATATCGGATTTCCAGGGACGGCACAGCTGATAGGTTCCGGGCTGGCTGGAGGCTGTGCTGTAGCTGGCGGTACACTCGTATAGTTTATCTTCTCGACCTAAGATTTATCATAAGAGGACCTAACTGTAACTTGAAGGTGGAGGTATACACTCGAGTTTACCTGATCTATGTAAACTATCTCTGAAACACCTCCAGCTCTTAAGTTTACTTGGTCTACTTAACACACATAAGCTCACTGAACTAACATGAATGGCGCGTTTAATTCCTTCTATATTTTTCTGAACATTTTCCCCCAGGATGAACGACGCACCTCACACTGTATATGAACATTTTCCCCCAGGATGAACGACGCACCTCACACTGTATATGAACATTTTCCCCCAGGATGAACGACGCACCTCACACTGTATATAAACATTTTCCCCCAGGATGAACGACGCACCTCACACTGTATATGAACATTTTCCCCCAGGATGAACGACGCACCTCACACTGTATATGAACATTTTCCTACCAAGAACAAAATGAAACATGATTTTTTCTCCAGGACGAAGGAAATATACCAAGTGTGTGTGTGTGTGTGTGTGTGTGTGTGTGTGTGTGTGTGTGTGTGTGTGTGTGCCAGGTGTGCAGTAGTTTATCTTTATTATTGTTGTTTTGTCGTGGTGTACCCAGGCCACCACATCAAGAGAGAGAGAGAGAGAGAGAGAGAGAGAGAGCTAAGCCAGTCTCTTTATGTTTCTAGTGACCATTTTTTTAAGTTAGTATCACCAGCGAAAAATTAAAATAATTATGCCTCATTCGTGGTATTTTTTTTTTACATTAGCCATTTGTTCCTTTTCTGCCCTTTTTTTCCCCAGTTACTTCGTGTCCCCTTTCTTCCATATTTTTTCCCATTAACTATTCCCCTTTCTCTTAATTTTCACCCAGTTGCTTTTCTTCCCATTCTCTTTATTAAATGCCCTCCCTTTTTCTTGTATTTTTTCCTCCTACCTTTTTTTCCCCACCTACTTCTCCCCCCCTCCCCGCTCGGTCTAAACGCCTGGGGGATGGACTGACAAGAGAAAAGATACCCCCCCTCGGGAGTCTTATAACCCGACCGTCTTTGTTGTCAGCAGGAGTTCCTTGACATCCTGCCTAGTGTTCCGTCGACGTCTTGTAACTTAGGAGGTCAGTCGCGTCTCGTGACATAGGAGACCCATAGGAGACTGAGTTGTGTCTTGTGACTTCTTAGGAGGCCGGAAGTCCTGTCTCATGGCTTCTTAGGAGCACACAACGCCCCCACCCCCCCACGCAAGATACTCACAACACAACTGCACCCCCACACGCAGGAATCCCCAACTCCCCCCCATGCAGGAACTCACAAACAACTCTCCCCACACACGCAGGAACTCACAACACAAGTCTCCCTCCACACGCAGGAACTCACAACTTCCACACGCAGTAAACTCTACAACTCCCACACACACGTGCAGGAACTCAAAATGCAACTCTCCCCCCACGCAGCAGGAACTCACAACACAAGTCTCCCCCTCCACACGCAGGAACCTTCACAACTTTAACGCCATCACAACTTGTCCACAACTTTAACGCCATCACAACTTGTCCACAACTTTAACGCCATCACAACTTGTCCACAACTTTAACTCAGCCACAACGAGCACACAATTCCTCCCCTGGTCACCACAAGGGCAGAAAGTATATACAGGGAAACTCATGACCAGAACTTTAGTATGTCAGTGTTGGTGATGGGTCCAAGTCACCTGTTATCCCACGCCTAACTTATCCTAGCCTTTGGGATTGGGGGTCTTTTGGGGGGTCTTTTTGGGGATTGGGGTCTTTTTAGGGATTAAATTTTTTAGATTGAGTGGTCTTTTGGGGGTTAAATACCCTTTTTAGGATGGGGGTCTTTTAGGATTGAAGCCTTTGGGATTGGGGTCTTTTTAGGGATTGGAGTCTTTAGGATTGGGGGTCTTTGGGTCAGATCAGCAGGGTCACCTACCAAGTCACTAGACGAAGCCAAACCACCACCATGATCCAGCCGAACACTTGGCCACGATAAAAGCCGTCATCCTGTTTATTGACATTTAATTACAAACTTAATTTTTCCTGTTCACTTCCTGTCCCCATTATCACTATCAGGTGTGTGTGTGTGTGTGTGTGTGTGTGTGTGTGTGTGTGTGTGTGTGTGTGTGTGTCCCCGTGATGCAGCCAGTCCCAATAGCCCTTAATCGTAAATGTCCTCTGGCCCTAATATAGCTCAAGAGTCCCAATAGACCACCATTCCCAATAGGCCCATACCCTAACAGCCGCCAACCCTTGTGAGTCTCAATTATTTTGGTTAGGTTTGGTTAGGTTAGGTTACAATCAGACGATAACAACCAATGCTCACTCTTTGACAGCTTTACATTAATCTCAACGCCCTCATTAAATAAAATATTATCACAACAATAACAACAAAAATAACAACACACAACTACAATAAACAACAACAACAACAGCAAGAAAAAACCAACGACAAATTACGTGGGGTAAATTTTTTTTTTCTGATAATATGTTACGCTTCATTAATTCACAACCGGAAATAGCGTTAGCGTTTTTCCTATTATTAATAGTAGTAGTTAACATACACACACACACACACACACACACACACACACGAGACACTGATTAAACCATTCAATATTCTGGTTCAGCTCACCTGCCTGTCACGGTAAAGCGGACACAGGTGCTGGATGAGTTGAAATAAAAAAAAAATGCATTAGTTATTCAGTGGATTTTGTGTTTGGGAACTGGTTATAGGGTTAAAGTAATTTGGTATGGTTAAGGGTTAAAGGTAATTTTTTAGGGGGAAGGATAATTATGATATGGATAGAGGTCAAAGTTAATTATCATGTGAACAAGTATACGTGTACAGGTATATTAATTTTATTTTTATTTATTTATTTATTTTTTGGGGATTAAAGGTCAAACTCAGTTATTTTGGATATGAACAAAGGTTAAAGTTAATTGTATATGGAAAAGGGTCAATAATAATTATGGTATGCAAGGTCAAAGGTAATTGGGGAAAAGGATGAGGGTAATCCATCACCTTGACCAATTAACCTTACTTGGGTGAGGTTTGGTTAGGTTCATTTAGTTAAGGTTAGGGGAGATTGGTTAGGTTAGGTTAAGTGAGCTTGGGGTTAGGTTAGGTGAGGTGAGGATATATTAACAAAGGATAGGTTAGTGTAGGCCAGGTGAGGTTAGGTTAGGTTAAGTGAGGATATATTAACAAAGGATAGGTTAGTGTAGGCCAGGTGAGGTTAGGTTAGGTTAAGTGAGGATATATTAACAAAGGATAGGTTAGTGTAGGCCAGGTGAGGTTAGGTTAAGTGAGGATATATTAACAAAGGATAGCTTATTGTAGGCTAGGTGAGGTTAACTGAGCTTAGGGTTAGGTTAGGTTACAGTAACTTAGGTGAGATAAGATATAAGTTTATTAGGGGCTTAATCAGGTTTGGGGCCAACCCAGTTTAGGAATGGTTGGCTTTACACGCCAGGTGACACTTCCTGTTCCCCCTCACTACACCTGATGTTGAATCTAGGTTTTACATGCACCTGTGCACTTAAATCTAAGCTGACAGGTGTTTTTCTGACACATACACACACACTAAACTCGCATCTCTCTCCCTTGACACAACAGACGAGGTCTCTCTCTCTCTCTCTCTCTCTCTCTCTCTCTCTCTCTCTCCAGTACACCCATTAACAATCTATAAAACTCCTCCCGTTCTCGATGTCAACACCGCTTTACTTTGCATATAAATTCACAAGTGCACGATTCCCCTTTACACCATCAACTCTAAAATGTTCACACCTACCGGGCCCTCCCCTCCCTCACCCTGTGCCAGATATTTAACAACAGTTTCGGGTCACGTGAAGATTAGGCACCCACCAGCTTGTTTCACCTATGACCCCACCTCAAGTAGCGTTAATCATCAGGTGAAATAAGTTCGAGGTGTCTAATCTTCAGCACCTAATCCACAGTTTCTTTATATTAGCTGGTCAAGGTTAGGTTAGGTTAGGACGTCGTGTCAATGGAGAAGGAACAAGAAAAAGAACAACAACAACGAAGAGGAGAGAGAGAGAGAGAGAGAGAGAGAGAGAGAGTGTGTGTGTGTGTGTGTTGGCGGGGGCCGACTTCCCCAAACACACACACACTGGCCCGCAATAAGTCTCCCCCATTAGTGTGTGCTGTATACTCCCTACACGTAGGTCGGTTAAGTCACCCACTTACTCCTACCACCACTACCACGATCACCACCTTCATCTCCTACCACCACTACCACGATCACCACCTTCATCTCCTACCACCACTACCACGATCACCACCTTCATCTCCTACCACCACTACCACGATCACCACCTTCATCTCCTACCACCACTAACATCTTCATCAACACTGACACAACCACCACTGCCTCCATTATCACCAGCATCATCACCACCACCATAACCATCATTGCTACCACCCTCATCACCGCTACCATCACTACTGTTAACACCATCGCCACAACCATTACTATTCCCATACCCGGTACTGTCCATTAGCAAGGCCGCCATTACCACCTACTGTGGCTACTGCTGAAGACTTCATCAACCCCGTCAGTACCACCACTGTAGGTGCGTGTGTGTGTGTATGCGTGCAGGAGGGTTTAGTACCGGGGGGAGGGAGGCGTCACACACACAGAAGCGGTCAGGTTGCCTATACTGGTACCGGTACTGAGTAAACACTGAACCCCCTCCCCCCCAACCCCTTCAAGTACCATCACTACCGCACAACCACCACTATCAGGCACCACTACCACAACCACCACTATCAGGCACCACTACCACAACGACCACCATCAGGCACCACTACCATAAGTCACCACAACCACCACCATCAGGCACCACTACCACAACCACCACCATCAGGCACCACTACCACAACCACCACTATCAGACACCACAACCACAACCACCACTATCAGACACCACTACCACAACCACCACTATCAGGCACCACTACCACAATCACCACTATCAGGCACCACTACCACAACCACCACCATCAGGCACCACTACCACAACCACCACCATCAGGCACCACTACCACGACCACCACCATCAAGCACTACCACAACCACCACTATCATGCAACACTACCACAACCACCACCATCAGGCACCACTACCAAAGTCACCACAACCACCACCATCAGGCACCACTACCACAACCACCACCATCAGGCACCACTACCACAACCACCACCATCAGGCACCACTACCACAACCACCACTACCCTACAGTATTCCCTCCCCTGATATAAGCTCTTCTCTTCCTTATAATAAGTTTCCCTCCCTCTGTTGTAACCTCCCTTCCTCAGGCCGTAACTTCCCCCTTGGTATAAACTTCTCTTCCCCCTATGCAAACTTCCCCATTTCCTGTAGTAGGTTCTCCTCCCCTCCCCCCCGGCCGCCCTGTCACCTTCCCTCCCCTCCCCCGGCCGCCCTGTCACCTTCCCTCCCCTCCTCCCGTGTGTGTCCGCCTCGGCTCCCTGGGGTGTTGTGGGGCCAGCTGACCACGGCCTCCTCCTCCTCCTCCTCCCCCAGGACTGACAGCCTCAACATGACAATCAATGACTTACCCAACCAGCCTCCCAGGAACCTCTGACTACCCCAACACGCACACATACGCACGCACGCGCGCACGCACGCACGCACACACACACACGCACGCACGCACGCACAAACACACACACACACACACACACACGTCTCCATGGCGACACTCTGGGCTAAATCAACAAAATTCTCCCACTGGAATAAAACACCTTAAAAGTTTGAAGTTAATTATCTTACTTAAACCCGAATGACCTCTCACCTGTGACCTTGACCTTTCACTCACCTCGACCAGAGACAAGCCGCCTTCAGGGACAATCTTCAAGAACTTAATTTATAAAAGCTTGAACGCGTTAGATTAAAGCATTTGAGTGAAGGCAAATATTCCTCTTCTATACGAGTTGGATATACAAAAACAATATACAAATTACAATAGACGCATCACCTGAAGATTAGCCCCCCAGCGTATTTCTCCTGATCATTAAATACCCGAACGCTAATTTAATCTAACCTAACCCTAACTAACCTAACCCATCAAGGCAGAGAGTTAGAGTGTTTAATCATCACGTGAAATAAGCTGGGGGGGTTAATCTTCAGGTGACCCGATAACGTGAGTCTACTGTACAGGATGACAGTGAAGTTATCTGCTGCTGATAACAAGTAAAAATTCTCCCATTAACACTGTATAGTAACACGAGTTTATCTACCGTGATTTTTAAAGAGCCATTGTGGTGCCGACGTGAAGGGTGGCACTGTCAGAGGCACCACTAACCCAGGAGAGAGGGTGATGGTGCCTCCTCGTGCCACCACCCACGCTCATTACCCCAGAGGTGATCCGGATTATAAAAAAAAATCCTTGGGTTAATTTTTCTCTCCACTCTTAACTGGAGATAAAAGAACGCCTTCTATACAGTTACAGGCTCGGGGCAATTCAGACGCCATACTTGTTTCTTGGTCGTAAGTGGGGTGGTTGTCCGTCTTGTCGTGCCACCAATTAGGGGGATGTATTAAAGTATATGAGTATCCGGGTATAAGGTCCACCCCACCACCACCTCACGCAGCCTGGCAACACCTCTCATTACCTGGCTACGGCTGACCTCCTCTACGGTAAGGGGAGGAGGGAGGAGAAGGAAGAGGGCGAGGAGGAAGAAGAGGGCAACGAAGAGGGGAAACGATGACAGAAGGAAGAAGAAGAAGGTCATAGCGTTAACATAAGGCCCTTAAGAATTTTCAAAGTATTACTCATCTAAATAAATAAATAACCTGAAGGCGAGGCAGTAGAAGGAACACCAGGCTAAGACTTGGACATGTTCCTCCCACGAGTTACCTAAATCAAACAGGCTACAGTGATCCTGGCGGCGTGCGTGCAACTAACAATAACAAACCCGTTGACCAGAACCGAGCTGTGGGGGGGCGGGGGGATTATGGTGGAGGGAGGAGAAGGAGGGGGTACGGAAGACGGAGGATGAGAAGAAGGGGACTGGGGAGGAGGGAGGAGAAGGGGTTACGGAAGAGGGGGGAGGAGGAGAAGGACGGGTTACAGAAAGGGAAGAGGGGGGGGTTAAGGAAGAAGGAGTATGGGTTACGGAAGGAGGAGGAGGAGGTGGGAGGGAGGGATTGGGGGGGATGGAGAAGGTGGGGTGGGCGGGGGCGAGTGAGTGGAGAAAGAGCCCCAAGAAAGTTCTCCAGGTAAACGCCTAGTACAGGTAAATCTCTCCTCTCCTCTCCGCCTTCCCCTCCTGCTAATCTCACACACACGTCCAATTAAAAAGGTATAATTTAACTAGGAGCTCCCCCTCTCCCCCATCCCCCCTACACAACACGCACGCGAGGCTACACAACCAACCCCACACCTCGGCGTCTGGCTGTGTGTGTGTGTGTGTGTGTGAGATTAACTCGCAAAGTTCTTTATATTCCTTGTTTAAAATTTTATAATATACGTATAAAGATTAAGGGCATTATATCAGTTTGTTTTGTACCCGCAACTGTAAGTTTATCTGTACCTACACTGCTGTTTATCCATCTGTAACTGAAGCTGTCAGGATACTATCAATTACGTACGTATTGGTCCTGTAACTACCTACACCCATAACTGTAACGGTGCTATTAGTTATGTACTGTAACTGTACCTGAACCTGTCTATAGTGAATCAAACCAGCTGATTCTGGAGCCTTACTTCCCCGAAAAACACACACTACCCTTCCTCTCGAGTGACAATCTGATCAACTAGGCTGCTGCTGCTACAACCATGACCCGTGACATCACAGCTGTTGGGTAGAGTCGAATACTCTCTTATACGCCTCCGCTACTCTTCTCTTGGGTTCTTACACCTCGAGGCAGCACCCCCCGAAGACCCTGCGGCCCCGGATGTTGACATTGTGTCCTCTGGCGGCCATTACTGCACCTCTACTCTGCCCTGGCGTCACTTTGCCATATCCTGCCTATCGTTCTACAGGTGAGCTACTTCCCTCTGTAACTATACGAAGCCTGTAACTAGATGAACTCTGTACCTGTATTTTTTTTACCTTCTGAATACATGATGTGGTTACAACTAAAGTTAATTGTAATACCTCTACCTGTAACCATGTTGATTAGTTACTGTAGGGTATCTGTAGCTACCTGTACTGCTTCTGTATTAATAACATCACTTATGCTAAGGGTTAACTATAGTACGGTATCAGTATAAATTCACTAGGTAAACAAACACGCACTATCAGTAAGATCTTTATTCGACTGGTCTTGCCAAGTCGTCTTCTGAGGCTCAAACACCTGGACCACCTCCACCACCTGACCTATATACCTGATGTTGACACTCACACGTACGTACACATACAAACTACTACTACTACTTTGCTGTCACTCAGAATCGAGTATGACGATCATCCAGCTATGATACAATGATATGAGTTATTAAGGATGTCACCTAGGTTGATGAGCTCTGAGGTGACTAAAGAGACCGATACGGGACCGGCAGGGTCGTTCACAGATGTTGCACGTGTGGGGGGGGGGCTACATCTGGTGCTGGAGGGGCGGCGGCAGTGTCTTTCCGGCGTTGGCGCTTGTCTGCCTCGTTATGCAGTCGGGCTAACTCGAAAGTATTGACACCTTCTCGTGTGGTGCTCCTCCAAGCGTTACGGTGTGGAGTAATCGACTCCCATGTGAGGGGTCGATTTGGCACTTTTTCAAGTTTGTCTTAAGACTATCCTTATACCTTTTCAGTTGCCCGCCAGCATTACGTTTACCATTCGTTAAGTGACTGTAAAGTAGCTGCTTTGGCAGTCTACTGTCGTCCATGCGGGTAACATGGCCAGTCCAACGTAATTGTTCATGGATACTGGTAGCCTCGATGCTCCTACAGTTGGTGTCAGCGAGAATACTGGCATTTGTTCTCTTGTCTTCCCAGCGAACTCGGAGGATGAAACGTAGACTAAGATGGTGAAAAATTTCAAGTACCTCGAAGTGCCTCCTGTATGCGACCCATGTCTCGCTGCCATCTACCAGGGTGGGCAGGACCACTGTTCGATATACGTGCAGCTTTGTAGATCATTTCAGCTCCCTACAGCTGAAGACACGGCTTCAGAGTCTGCCAAAGGCTTGAGATGCACATCTGATCCAATGTTGAATCTCTTCATCAATGTCCGCGGTGGAGGACAGGTGGGAGCCGAAATACTGAAAGTGGGTAACACACACACACACACACACACACACACACGAGAAGACGCGTCCTTGGTAAATGTCACGTAATTCACTATTAACACACCCCAAGGTGACACGTAAATGGTAAAGCCGTGACGGAGAAGTCTTGTAAACTGTAAATACTAACCACTAAGAACTTTAATTCACACACACACACACGCACACACGCACACACACACGCACGCACACACACACACACACACACACACACCGTAAATGGTAAATACATCAAGTGACGCAACGAACAAATAACCTCGAAACCTTGTGTGCAGTGACCGCCCTTCCCTCTCCCTCCCTCCCTTTTCCTTCCTCCAATTCATTTACTCTCCATTTACATGTTTATATGTCTCCCATTCCCCTCTCTTCTCCTTTTCTTCCCTCCTCCCTCTCCTTACACCTTACCTTACCCCGCCCCTTTCCTTTCCCCTATCCTACTTGTCTACTTGTAAACACACACACACACACACACACAAGGACGTGGTCAACAGGATTTTGCACAGGGTTAAGAGCTCGTCTTGCCCCCGCCCCCTTCCCCACACCGTCCTCCCAGTGTGTGTGTCATACATGACGGACACGCCTGGCGGTGCTGAATGCCCACACTGACGAAATCATTAAATAGAAGTGCCTTTAACTAATGACACCAAGATACAGACTGTGTTTGGTAAGACTTCCCTTGTTAAACGAGTGAGGAGTGGATGATGATGATGATGGGAACGCCCGGCGATGCTGAATGCCAACACAGGCGAAACGGTCAAAAGTCGCGGTTAGCAACAAGTGGACAGCTAGCCCCAGGGTGTATGTGACATGACCCTTCTAAGTTCCTGTTGTGATATGAGTTGGAAGTGGATGACGCAACCAACCCAAGACGCTGGGGGCAGTGTGGTGGTGAGGAGAAGAAGATCAAGGGGCTGTGTAGTGGTCAGCTGAGAGGAGGAGGAAGAAGAAGCGGAGGAAGAGGAGGATCTAGAAGCAATGTGGTGATCAGCTGACAGGAGTAGGAGAACCCCCCCTCCTCCTCCTAGTGTTTGCCCACACCCGCAACCATGACGCATCGGGCTCACCCCCCCCCTCATGTTGCACAAGTTGCACAACCACCCGGATGATGCTGTTGCTGCCCCCCCTACCCCTTACCCCCCTCCCCTAACCCCCTACCCTTCACCATGATGTCAATGTACCCGAACAATTGTCCTTGAATACCCCAGAAGAAGATATTAGGGAGATATATATATACTTACTCTCACAAGATATTAGGCAGAGTCACACAGTATCAGGATAAGTAAAGCTATCCCGCCAGCTTAATAAAACTAACTACAGCATCTAGATCCACTAACAGAGACCTTCAAGCATTATACAACACGAGTATTATAAGACACGAGTATTATAAGACACGAGTATTATAAGACACGAGTATTATAAGACACGAGTATTATAAGACACGAGTATTATAAGACACGAGTATTATAAGACACGAGTATGTATAAGACATGAGAGTATTATAAGACACGAGTGATATATAAGACACGGTATTATAAGCCATAGTATTATAAGACACGAGTATTGCAGGCACCAGTATTATAAGACACAGGTATTATAAGACACAGTGATATAAGACACGAGTATATTAAGACATGAATATTATAGGGCACAAAAGGTATTATAAGACGCAGGTATTATAAGACACGAGTATTTATAAGACACGAGTATTATAAGGCACGAGTATTATAAGACACGAGTATTATAAGACATAGTGTTATAAGACACGAGTATTATAAGACACGAGTATTATAAGACACGGTATTATAAGACACGAGTATTATAAGACACAGTATTATAAGACACGTTATGTTAAGACACGAGTGTTATAAGACACGGTATTATAAGACACGAGGTATTATAAGACACAGTGATATAAGACAGTATTATAAGACACAGGTATTATAAGACACAGTGTTATAAGACACGAGTATTATAAGACACGAAATTATAAGACACGAGTATTATAAGACACGAATATAAGACACAGTATTATAAGACTAGTGTTATAGGAACAAGCGTTATAAGACACGGTATTATAAGACACGAGTGTTATAAGACACGAGTGTTATAAGGCACGAGTATTATAAGACATGGTGTTATAAGACACGAGCATTATAAGACACGAGTATTATAAGACACGAGTATTATAAGACACGAGTATTATAAGACACGAGCATTATAAGACACGAGTATTATAAGACACGAGTATTATAAGACACGAGTATATTAAGACATGAGTATTATAAGACACGAGTATTATAAGACACGAGCATTATAAGACACGAGCATTATAAGACACGAGCATTATAAGACACGAGTATTATAAGACACGAGTATTATAAGACACGAGTATTATAAGACACGAGCATTATAAGACACGAGTATTATAAGACACGAGCATTATAAGACACGAGTATTATAAGACACGAGCATTATAAGACACGAGCATTATAAGACACGAGTATTATGTGACACGAGTATTATAAGACACGAGTATATTAAGACACGAGCATTATAGCACATAACAGCGTAATGGTAAATAAAAACATGCTTATACCAACATTCAACAGGGCGTTTCATGTTAATCTAGTCCACATTTCAATTAAGGTCATCTCATTGTTTCTCCGGCGCCTCCACCAGAGCTGTCGGTCACGGAAGGTTGTCAAACTGTACGGACGACAATGAGGAAAATTTGTACGTTGTAATGTGGGCGTAGTTATACTCACAGCCTTCTGACGTCATCTGGTTTGACCCGGAGGTACACCGAAATCTATGAGCGTGCGGTGATCTGTTTTAGTTATTCCTATCTTTATTATGAGTTATTCTTGAGTTTTATGAGTAATGTATCTCCACGTGTGAGTAATTATATCATGCTAGCTTAGTTTAGATGAAGTTAGGTTGGGCTGAGTTAGGTTAAATTAGGTTAGGTTCGGTAAGGATATGATCATCTTTGGTTAGATTAGGTTATAATTACATAGGTTGGTAAGCCACGTGGGGGAAGACACAAGTGGTTGGCATCTGGGAATGGTTAATTAACACAAGCAATACCCGCATATATATGTGTGTGGATTTTGCCCAATCATGACCAGGACGTGGCGGAGTTGTCGTGAACCAGCAGCAGCAGTAAAGACCCGGAGTCCCTCATGGAGGGTTATGACTCACTGCTACAGGAGGCCTACCCACCCACGGCAGTACCTCATCACTCTGCCTCACCTCGTGTATGAAACACCGCGTAAATTTAATTTCCAAATTTTTGCCTTTTGTAAACAATTTGTATTTTATATATTAACAGTAAACTTTTAACGCAAGCCAGCAAGAAATAGTAGTGCCAAGAAGTGAAGTATGTTGGTCACAGATGCGTTTAGAACAAGCAAAAACGAGCAGGCAGCACCAGGCGAGTAGGCTGAGGATGACTCACAGTATAGGGGTTATATTAATTCAGATGATGATGACCAAGACGTTAATCACCTGGACACAAAAACACAGGTATAGAGGAGTGAGGCTTCATCATCATGTTCACACCTCTGTCGGGAGACGACCTGGTGCTGTAGTGAGGAAGCCACCAAGTACACATACACACCCTCCCTCCTGTGTTATTGCTGCCACACACGCCCGCTTACACCTCCCACGCTTTATCAACACACACACACGCCCGCTTACACCCTCCCCACGCCCTCACACCCTCTTTATAAACATTGCCATATCCCTACCACCAGGCTGTTGACACCCGCCCACCACCCGTTGACATACACCCATCCTCCCTCCCACCCACCCACCCACCCACCCATCACTCTCCCTTCGTCTTTCACATTCATAATAATACACTATACACACACACACACACACACACACACACACAGCATCACAAGCATTCCTAACCAGACTATAAACAGCAGCTCGGGGCGGCCAGTCTGCACACAATAACGGCCAGGTATGAGAGCTACACCCCATCCACCCCCGACCCTCCGACCCCAAATTCCCAAATGTGAATCTTCAAACTTCTTTACGGAAAAACTGAACCATAGCATAGATGAGGTTTGTGAAGTGTTCAGATGTGGGACTCTTACTTAAAACACACCACTACTACTACCCACCACCACCACCACCACCACACCACCACCACCACCACCACCACCACCAACATCACCACCACCACCACCACTACCACCACCACCACCAACACCACCACCACCACCAACATCACCACCACCACCACTACCACCAAACATCACCACCACCACCAACATCACCACCACCACCACCACCACTACCACCAACATCACCACCACCACTACTACTACTAAAACTACGACAAGTACCACTACCACCAGACGATGACCCGAGTGAAAGTAAAGGCCCCACGGGCTTGAAGACCAGTTCGGGGCAGTGTGGCCGGGCACTACACTCGTGGGTCTTCACTTCCCCAACTGTAAAGTCAGGTACAGTGCCCCTTCACAGCTGGAGAAACTAAGGGTGCCCAGAGCTTGAACCAACGACCCGTGGGGCTGGAGGAGGGTTCTATATCCTATCAGCCACCGCACCCTAAAGAACTACCATTTAAAACAGCTTCATAACGATAAATTGGTGACGTAAATTCAAACCAAAACACAGACCAGAACACATAAATGACCGCCTCTAAAATATGTGTCACCATAATTACTGGTCAATAACTATTCGGTCCGGTCATTAAGCGTTAATTTCCAGCAATTCACGGGCCGGGAGCAGCGCTAATCACTGTACCAAATATCGTAACGATCTGGTAATTGGCTTTTCAGGTCGACAGCGAGCCAACCAACGAGGGACGAACAGATATATACCTAATAGTTCCTGATTCATAAAGAGGATCACCTGAAGATTAACCCCCCCTAGCTTATCTCACCTGATGATTAACCCCCTAGCTTATCTCACCTGAAGATTAACCCCCCCAGCTTATCTCACCTGATGATTAACCCCAGCTTATCACCTGATTAACGCTTATCTCACCTGATGATTAACCCCAGCTTATCTCACCTGATGATTAACCCCAGCTTATCTCACCTGATGATTAACCCCCAGCTTATCTCACCTGATGATTAACCCCCAGCTTATCTCACCTGATGCTTAATTATCTCACCTGATGATTAACCAGCTTATCTCACCTGATGATTAACCCCCAGCTTATCTCACCTGATGATTACCCAGCTTATCTCACCTGATGATTAACCCCCAGCTTATCTCACCTGATGATTAACCCCCATTTATCTCACCTGATGATTAACCCCAGCTTATCTCACCTGATGATTAACCCCCAGCTTATCTCACCTGATGATTAACCCCCAGCTTATCTCACCTGATGATTAACCCCCAGCTTATCTCACCTGATGATTAACCCCAGCTTATCTCACCTGATGATTAACCCCAGCTTATCTACCGATGATTAACAGCTTATCTCACCTGATGATTAACCCCCAGCTTATCTCACCTGAAGATTAACCCCCCAGCTTATCTCACCTGATGATTAAACACCCTAACGCTACCTGGGGGTGGGGTTAGGTTAGGTTAGGTTAGGTTAGGTTAGAGTAGGGTAGTGTAAGTTAGATTAGTGTAAGGTAGGTTAGTGCAAGGTAGGTTAAGGTAGGTTAAATTAGGGTAGGTTAGGTTAAGGTAACTTAGGTAAGCATTAAGTTGGAACAATCTTAAGGTGAAATAAGCTGAGAGGAATCTAAGCTTCAGGTGTTCCCACAGAGAATCTCCACGTCGTCATATCTGTCTCCTGATTGGTGCAAAGTGAACCTCTATCTCAGTAAGGTAGTTCCATTGTTAACACTGATGCCAAACTTGAGTGATAAGGCCTGTAGTTTCCGATGCACAAACATATCTTAAAGTAATGCTATGGAAGATCTGATACAAACAATCTAAAGTTAATGACATGGAAAAAGAAGTGAGAGAGAGAGAGACAATGCTCCCCTCATACTTCCGGGTTACTCAATAAAGAGGCTTAAGTATTTCCCCCTAGAGAACGAAACTGAAGGTCTTCGTCATTAGCCAAGAGAAGAGAAGATGGGAGGAAGCGGAGACGGAATGAGAGAATATGGAGTAAACGAGGAAAATAGGACATGGACGGATAATATAAAGGTAGAGGCGGAAGAGAAAGACGTAGTGAAGATGGGAAGGAAGGAAAACCAGAAATGGAGGAACCGGAGGAGAGAAGGAAAGTGGAGGTACGTAGGAGAGGAGGGAGGGTAGGGAGGAACGGATGGAAGGAGGGAAGGAAGGGAAGGAAGGGAAGGAGAGGTATGTGGGTGCGGAGGAGGAGAGGGAAGAAATGAGGGAGGGAGGGAGGGAGGGAGGGAGGGAGGGAGGGAGGGAGACAACCGAGGTCAATGCCGAGAAACCTTAATTAATCAGTAACATCCTGGCAGTAATATTCTGAACTACCCCTCCTCCCTCCTCCCCCTCCCTCTCCTCCTCCCTCCACCCTCCCTCCCTCCCTCCCTTCCTCCACCCCTCCCTCCTCCTCCTTCCCTCCACCCTCCTTCCCTCCCTTACCCTCCACCCTCCCTCCCCTCCCCACCCCTCCCCTCCACCCCCTTCCCCCGTCACGTCAATAACAGACCAGACAGCTGACAGGGATGACTGATCAAACAGGGGCTCAGTCTAGTGTCCTCTAACCTAGGTCAATCCTAAGAGGAGGAGGGAGGGAGGAGGGAGAAGGAGGAGGAGGAGAGAAGGAGGGAGGAGGAGGAGAAAGAGGGAGAGAAGGAGGAGGGAGAAAGGAAGAGGAGAAGGAGGGAGGAAAGGAAGAGGGAGAAGGAGGAAAAGGAAGAGGAGGGAGAGAAGGAGGGAGGGAGGAGAAAAGGAAAGGAGGAGAAGGAGGGAGGAGAAAAGGAAGAGGAGGAAGAAGGAGGAGGGCGGGGTTAATACTAGTAGGCTCCCGTTCATAATAGGTAGGATTAGATTAGGTTTAGGCTAGTTTAGGTATAGATTGGGCTAGGTTAGGTTAGGCTAGGTTCCAGATACAAGCCAATTAGCACTGGAGCCCACCTGTCCAGGATGACCCACAATGGTATGTATTACACTCACCAGACACAACCGACAAGCATCCAATATCCCTTCACTGAGGCTCACGTTCAGACACATTACGTGTGACACTATCAGTACGTCCTTACTGAGGTTGGAGTGATGAAGATGATGTGGGTGATGAAGGGTGATGAGTAATAGATGGCTGACAAGGGTGATGATACACACACACACACACACACACACACACACACACACACACACACACACACACACACACACACACACGATAAGAGTTTCCAGACAGACAGTGTGGGTAGACTCCCTCCTACTCTCTCCACTCGGTTTTATTGACTGGTTGCCTCCACCCTACTGCCCTCCATCCATACTGCCCTCCATCCATACTGCCCTCCATCCACATACTGCCCTCCATCCCCATACTGCCCTCCACCCTACTACCCTCCATCCCTGCCTCCACCCACATACTGCCCTCCATCCCCATACTGCCCTCCACCCACATACTACCCTACATCCCACTGCCTCCACCCACATACTGCCCTCCATCCCCATACTGCCCTCCATCCTCCCATACTACCCTCCATCCCCATACTGCCCTCCATCCCCATACTGCCCTCCACCCATACTCCCTCCCTCTGACTGCCTCCATCCCATACTGCCCTCCATCCCACATACCCTCCATCCCATACTACCCTCCATCCCCATACTACCCTCCACCCACATACCCCTCCACCCCATACTGCCCTCCACCCACATACTGCCCTCCCACCCACATACTGCCCTCCACCCCACACACCCTCCATCCCCATACTGCCCTCACCCACTACCCTCCATCCCCATACTGCCCTCCACCCATACTACCCTCCATCCCCATACTGCCCTCCACCCACATACCCCACCACCCACATACCCTCCATCCCATACCCCTCCACCCACATACTACCCTCCATCCCCATACTGCCCTCCCACCCATACTGCCCTCCACCCCTGCCTCCATCCCCATACTACCCTCCCTACCCTCCATCCCTCTGCCCCTCCACCCACATACTGCCCTCCACCCATACTACCCTCCATCCCCATACTGCCCTCATCCCCATACCTCCCTCCCCCATACTGCCCTCCATCCCATACTGCCCCTCCCATCCCCCATCTGCCCTCCACCCACATACTGCCCTCCACCCCACCTCACTACCCTCCATCCCCTTGCCCTCCACCCACATACTGTGTGGGCTCAAGATTGTGTTGTAGACTGTACTCTATATACAGTAACTCCATCTAGTTAACACCAGACTGTGCGGTAGTATAGTTAACTGTACTTACCGTCACTCAGGACTAACTGGTCACTCACGGCCCCAAAACATACCTGTAGAGGAAGAAGGACACTCAGCTTAACAACTTTACCTTTACAGTTAGTTTTGAATTACAAATATTAAAAAGATGTATTTATAGTAGCCACCCACACACACACACACACACACTAAAACAAACTTGACCAAGAATTGTTTTAGTTGCTACAGTACGGGGATAGTTATATCTACACCCCCTCACGTGGAAAAACACTATTAGCTCAAGTCAGTCAATAGAAGCGAGCGTTGGGTTGACTTAACAGCCAAAAATTTCAATAGAGAATACATTTTCGAATCGGATATCAACTCACTGACAAGTCCTTTCGTACACCTCAGACCCCGAACTGATGGAACGAGTCTTAGAATTCCTCACCGACACATTTTTATTTTATTTTTATTCATGGCTTTATCGACTTTTAGGGGCAGTGCGGATACAGTACAGTGTGGCCGCCGTGCTTTCCACCGCCTTCACTTCCACCAATAGTAAAGTTAGGTGAGGGTAATAATGTTATATTTGTAAGCGGTGGTGGGTGGTTGTGGTGGGTGGTGGTGGTGGTAGTTAGTGATGGTGGTGAGTATGGTTGGTGGTAATGGTTGGTGGCGATTATGGTTAAAGTGTTGGTTGGTGGATAAAGAGGTAAAGGCAAAACACCACGAGATAAGAGTTTATGACTCGTAAAGAAGGGTGTGTCTGAGGGTGTAGGGTGTGTCTGAGGGTGTAGGGCGTGTCTGAGGTGTGGGGTGTCTGAGGTGTAGGGTGTGTCTGGTGTAGGAATATCTGAGGTGTGGGGTGTGTCTGAGAGTGCGTGTCTGAGGCGTAGGGTGTGTCTGGTGCGTGTCTGAGGTGTAGGGCGTGTCTGAAAGTGGAGGTGTGTAGGGTGTGTCTGAGGTGTGGGGCGTGTCTGAGGTGGGGTGTGTCTGAGGTGCGTGTCTGAGGCATGGGGTGTGTCAGGGTGTGGGGTGTGTCTGAGAGCTGTGGGTGTCTGAGGTGTAGGGTGTGTCTGAGGTGTGGGAGGTGTGTCTGAGGTGTGGGGCGTGTCTGAGGTGTAGGGTGTCTGAGAGCATGGGGCGTGTCTGAGGGTGGAGGTGTGTCTGCTGAGGCGTAGGTGTGTCTGAGGGTGTAGGGTGTGTCTGAGGGTGGAGGGTGTGTCTGAGGGCGTAGGGTGTGTCTGAGGGCGTAGGGTGTGTCTGAGCGTGTGTCTATCGTCCAGTGGCAGTATCGGGCCTTTTAGTTCACCCTCTTCACGTCACACCATCATTACTTAAGTGTTTAAATGGTCAGGAGATTAAATGGTCAGAACACGAGAACTGCTAAACCATTTACTGTCACAACACTAACCTAAACTACTCTAGGTTAGGTTAGGTTACGACAGGTTTGGTTAGGTTAGGATAAGCTAGATTAGGTTAGGTTACGACAGGTTTGGTTAGGTTAGGATAAGCTAGATAAGGTTAGGTTAGGTTAGGTATCGTTATATTTGGTTAGGATACGACAGATTCGGTTAAATGAAGTAAGGTTTGGTTACATTAGGTTAGGTTAGGTTAGGTTAGGTTAGATTACTTTAACTTGACCTGACTTGGATTGGGTTAGATTAGCTATATCTACTTCCCGTCGCCTGAAAAAGATATTCGGTTCAGTAATCCTATCGATGCCGCCTCACACAACACAACTCGGCTACTTCACGTCCCATCACACGCTCACTCAACCCCTTATGTCCTCAGGCGGGGGCGGGCAGTTGAAGTGTGTGGGGAGAGAGGGTCAGGCCTTCATGTCCAGCACTGGGAGTTCGACCATCCTCAGGCAGAGGCAGGCAGTTGGAGAGTGTGTGTGTGGGGGGGGTCAGGCCTTCATGTCAGCACACAGGTTCGTGGTGATTTTGAACCAGGGATGCAGACGCCGAATCTCAATATTCCCAGGGTCTCTTCACTTATGAGATGACAGCCGAGGGGGAGGGGGGGGGGTGTTCCGAAATAATAATAAACCTTCCTGCACGAACCTGAGTGAAGCAATTTGGTGCTTCGGGTACAGTCGATATTTTGGTCAACAAACTAAGAGCCTGAAACAGTTGGCAGCCATGTTGTTCACCCCCTTCCCCCCTTTTTTTCCCCAAGCAAAATGTTGACCATACTTCTGAGTCAACTGTACAATCACCTGCAGGGATTACACCTTAGCCCTGGGTCCAGATTCTAAAAGACATGTACGTTAGGTTAGGTTTAGGCTAGGTTAGGTTAAGGATAGGTTAGGTGTAGGCTAGGTTAGGTTAAGGTTAGGTTAGGTTAGGTTAGGTTAGGTTAAGGTTAGGTTAAGTTAGGTTAGGTGTAGGCTAGGTTAGGTTAAGGTTAGGTGTAGGCTAGGTTAGGTTAAGGTTAGGTTAGGTTAGGTTTAGGCTAGGTTAGGTTAAGGTTAGGTTAAGGTAAGGTTAGGTTAAGGTTAGGTTAGGTGTAGGCTAGGTTAGGTTAAGGTTAGGTTAGGTGTAGGCTAGGTTAGGTTAAGGTTAGGTACAACTTGCTACGGAAAATACTGCCAGAGAGCAAGGGAATTCGACGCTACGACGGCTTTTGAGAGGATAGGGTGACGGTACAGAGTCGAGCACTGACAGACAAACAGACAGGGAACTGACAGGTCTTGAACACTTACACAACGGAGAGTGACAGGGTCGAGATTGACAAACTGACTATTGACAGAAACGAATAACTGACAGTACTTGAAGACTGACAGGAGACAGAGTGACTAACCAACCGGAGTGGGAGAGGAGTGCGGGGAGGGAGAGCCATGGTTCAGATCCTGTACCAGACGAGGATTACACACGTACAGTACAGGTATACAACCAGAGGAGAGCTTTAATACCACCATACGAAGCTTTGAGAATAGTGACTCACACCTAAACTTCCTCACATCAATAGTTTCCGTAAGATGAATTTTTTAAGACATAATTTATAAATTTCTTGTTGGAGCTTCCTTCTGAAGTAGGTCAGTTAAATGACTTCTCAAACGTGTAAACAAAGATCTTAGGAAGTCATCTTAGTGTCGAAGCTTCAGTGGATCAGCTTATATACACGTCCTCACAATCATTAGTCACCACTACTATTGACACGAGAGTCGTTTTGTAACCACCGATACGTGACCGCTAGTTCCACTGATGGCTAATGGTGCCTTACGTTACAGTCCTTCCATGAATTAGCATTTCAGTTCAAGTAACTAAAGAGAATAAAATGTTATATTTTTTTTTCTTTGTAGAGAAGCCGCTGATAGGAAGGTGGGGAGGAGGAGGAAGGTGACGGGGGAGAGGGAAAGGGTGGTTGGGGGAGGGTTTCTTAGTGGTGGTTGGTGTTGTGGGGAAGGAGGGAAAGGGGAACGCAAGTGGTTAGGTTAGGTTAGGGGTTGACCATCCAGAGAGAGAGACGCGGGGGTGACACAGTGGCTATGAATGATGCAGCAACTCACACGCCCGCCACGCCATGCCACGCCCACATCAACACCTCTCATAATGACTTATCAACAACACCTTTCAGGTTTACAGATGACATGAAACAAGTGATTTCTGGTCTCCTAGTCATAATACTGGGACCTCTCCTGTTTACGCGCGCGCGCGCGCACACACACACACACACACACACACACACACACACACACACACACACACGTGGCACGATTTAGACAACTGAATATCTTTCTACCACTGGCAAATTGACCTATACACGCCTGACTCAATCCTGGAAGCATGACCAGTACACACCTGACTCTGCCAACACTGGAAGCTTTTAACCCAACCTACACCTGACTCTCCCAACACATGAAGCTTTTAACCCAACCCACATCTGACTCAGCCAACACTGGAAGCTTTTAACCCAACCTACACCTGACTCTCCCAACACATGAAGCTTTTAACCCAACCCACATCTGACTCAGCCAATACTGGAAGCATTTAACCCAGCCCACACCTGACACTTGCCAACACTGGAAGCTTGACCGGTCCACACTTGGGTATGGTCCAACACTGAGCAGGACAGCCAGTTTACAAGTGCTGGGAGTCATACACCTGACCCAGTGTTGTCCTGATGGGTGTGGCGGCTGGACACCTGCCAAAACACATCACCTCCCCGCCCAGAAGACACCCAGCCTCACCAGTGGGGGGAGGGGATGGTGGGGGAGGGATGGTGGGGGGAGGGATGGTGGGGAGGGAGGGATGGTGGGGGGAGGGGATGGTGGGGGGGAGGGGATGGTGGGGGGGAGGGGATGGTTAACTTTTTCCTCCTTAACTGGTGACTCCACATCGCATCTAACTGACTACGGCACAAAATGGCAGACAAGATGGCGTTGAAACTTGACCTGAAACTCGATCGTAACTATATGAGTTGTTTTCATACTTAAGAGAAAAATAAACAATTCGACGGATCTTTTTGAGAATCTAGGTAGAGAACAAGTTAAAGTTCGTAAGTTAAATTTACTTCCCAAACTTCTGGCGCACCATCATATCTAACTGGCCAGGAAAAAAATAAGTCCACTGTGGCTATATAATAACTAGCTAGGGATGCAAAAGGTTCCATTGTATTCTTTACTATGAGTAGGTACATTGCCACCATCATCCCTCACCATCATCATCGGCCACCATCACCATCCTCTTCACCATCACCTCCACTATCATCTCCACCATCATCACCATCACTTCCACCACTGCTATCACGGAAGTACACCTAAACACCTAACGCTTCCTCAGTGAACTATAAATAAAAATAAAGGCATCCTGCTCTGTGAACTGTCCTCGTAATAAAGGAGGTAAACCACTGAGGTGAGAGGTAAACCACGAGTTGAGGATGTAAACCACTGTAGTTGAGGATGTAAACCACTGTAGTTGAGGATGTAAACCACTGTAGTTGAGGATGTAAACCACTGTAGTGCGAGGATGCCCCTGAAGTTGAGGATGTAAACCACTGTGGTGAGGATGTAAACCACTGTAGTTGAGGGGAGTAACCCTCACATAGCTAAAGGGTAAACCACTGTAGTTAAGGAGTAAACCACTGTAGTTAAGGAGGTAAACCACTGTAGTTAAGGAGGTAAACCACTGT